>NC_086114.1:2657500-2922500 GCF_963921235.1 Mobula hypostoma | reverse complement strand
TGTTAGTAGGGAAGTGGTGTTAGGTAAATTGAAGGGATTGAAGGCAGATAAATCCCCAGCACCAGATGGTCTGCATCCTAGAGTGCTTAAGGAAGTAGCCCAAGAAATAGTGGATGCATTGGTGATAATTTTTCAAAACTCGTTAGATTCTGGACTAGATCCTGAGGATTGGAGGGTTGCTAATGTAACCCCACTTTTTAAAAAAGGAGGGAGAGAGAAACCGGGGAATTATAGACCAGTTAGCCTAACGTCGGTGGTGGGGAAACTGCTGGAGTCAGTTATCAAGGATGTGATAACAGCACATTTGGAAAGCGGTGAAATGATCGGACAAAGTCAGCATGGATTTGTGAAAGGAAAATCATGTCTGACGAATCTCATAGAATTTTTTGAGGATGTAACTAGTAGAGTGGATAGGGGAGAACCAGTGGATGTGGTATATTTGGATTTTCAAAAGGCTTTTGACAAGGTCCCACACAGGAGATTAGTGTGCAAACTTAAAGCACACAGTATTGGGGGTAAGGTATTGGTGTGGGTGGAGAATTGGTTAGCAGACAGGAAGCAAAGAGTGGGAATAAACGGGACCTTTTCAGAATGGCAGGCGGTGACTAGTGGGGTACCGCAAGGCTCAGTGCTGGGACCCCAGTTGTTTACAATATATATTAATGACTTGGATGAGGGAATTAAATGCAGTATCTCCAAGTTTGCGGATGACACGAAGCTGGGTGGCAGTGTTAGCTGTGAGGAGGATGCTAAGAGGATGCAGGGTGACTTGGATAGGCTGAGTGAGTGGGCAAATTCATGGCAGATGCAATTTAATGTGGATAAATGTGAAGTTATCTACTTTGGTGGCAAAAACAGGAAAGCAGATTATTATCTGAATGGTGGCCGATTAGGAAAAGGGGAGGTGCAACGAGACCTGGGTGTCATTATACACCAGTCATTGAAAGTGGGCATGCAGGTACAGCAGGCGGTGAAAAAGGCGAATGGTATGCTGGCATTTATAGCGAGAGGATTCGAGTACAGGAGCAGGGAGGTACTACTGCAGTTGTACAAGGCCTTGGTGAGACCACACCTGGAGTATTGTGTGCAGTTTTGGTCCCCTAATCTGAGGAAAGACATCCTTGCCATAGAGGGAGTACAAAGAAGGTTCACCAGATTGATTCCTGGGATGGCAGGACTTTCATATGAAGAAAAACTGGATGAACTGGGCTTGTACTTGTTGGAATTTAGAAGGTTGAGGGGGGATCTGATTGAAACGTATAAAATCCTAAAGGGATTGGACAGGCTAGATGCAGGAAGATTGTTCCTGATGTTGGGGAAGTCCAGAACGAGGGGCCACAGTTTGAGGATAGAGGGGAAGTCTTTTAGGACCGAGATTAGGAAAAACTTCTTCACACAGAGAGTGGTGAATCTGTGGAATTCTCTGCCACAGGAAACAGTTGAGGCCAGTTCATTGGCTATATTTAAGAGGGAGTTAGATATGGCCCTTGTGGCTACGGGGGTCAGGGGGTATGGAGGGAAGGCTGGGGTGGGGTTCTGAGTTGGATGATCAGCCATGATCATAATAAATGGTGGTGCAGGCTCGAAGGGCCGAATGGCCTACTCCTGCACCTATTTTCTATGTTATTTATATGTTATTTACTTATTATTGTTTGTATTTAGTTTTTTTTCTATTGTTTTGCATATTGGATGTTTGTCAGTCGCTGTATGTAGTTTTTCATGGGTTTTTTTGTATTTCTTTATTCTACTGTGAATGCCCACATGAAAATGAATCTTGGTATATGGTGTATACGTTCTTTGATTATAAATTTACTTTGAACTTTGAACTGAAAATACATAAATACAGAATCTTCAAGCCAGCATTGCCACAACAAGTAATAACACAGTAGCTTAGTGGTTAGCATAACGCAATCACCGTGCTAGTGATTGTGGTCCCATTCTTGATGCTGGCTTGAGGAGTTTGGACGTTCTCCCTGTAGGTTTCCTCCGGGTGCTCCAGTTTCCTCCCACAGTCCAAAGGCGTATGTAGGAATGAATGGATTAATTGGTCTCGTGAGTGTAACTGATTGGCGTGGGCTCGTTAAGCTCGAAGGGCCTGTGACTGAGCTGTATCTCTGACTATAAAAGTCGTGTTATACTATTGCTTATCGCAGGCACGTCGGTTGTCATGTATTGACAAAAGTGAAGGAGATAGTTCATGGGACTTTGACACAAACTATAACAGATTTATCATTTGCTGCTGGGTCTTCATTTAATATAAAGCATGACAGCACAGGAACAGGCCCTTCAGCCCACAATATCTGTGCTAGCAATGGTGTCAATTTAAACTAATCCCACCCACCTGCCCCTCCAGTTACTGCCAGTCCATGTGTCAGTCTCAAAGCCTCTCAGATGTGGTCGTTTCTGCTTCAGCAATTAGGTTAGGGTTAAATCGGGGCTTGTTGGCTGTGGCTGGGTGACATGACCTGAGGAGCTGGAAGGGCCTATTCAGCATTTAATCTCTAAATAAAGAAATAAATTTCCCCATTTCACTTACCTATATCCCACAGTTTTTCACACTTCTGTCCTAGAAAATGTTTCTGGCCTTCTACCTTTTTATTGCTACTCATAATTTCATAAACCTCCATCTGGTCTGCTCTCAGCTTTCAAAGCTCCAGAAGAAACATCATCGAAGTGTGCCCAGTCTCTTCTCCTGGTTCGTGCTCTCGAATCCAGGCAGCATGCTGGTGAACCTCTCCAATTCCACATCCCTTCCGTAATGGAGTAGACAGAACTACAAACCACAGACGCAATATAACTTGCCAACCTTTATATTCAACCAACAAACGCAAGTGTACCACATGATCTTTACCACTGTCTACTGGTCTTATCTCTTTACAATTCAGGATCACATTTATTTCTTTATTTGTCACATGTACATCAATACATACAGTGGAATGGTTCATTTACGTTTACAACCAACATAGCATAAGGATGTGCCAGGGTAGCCCACAAGTGTACTCTCACATCGTTCAGCACAACACAATGATGACAACAAAACGACGACAACAACAACTAAACAACAAGACAATCCCCTCTCTCACCCACTCACCACTCTCTCTCTCACACACACACACACACACACCACACACACACACACACACACACACACACCTCCAACCCCAGGACAGCACTGCTTCCAGGTAACCAACTTCCATTCCTTGGCCCTGGACTCTGAAACTCGCTGACATCAGGCCTCTGACCTCCAGAAAGTCCATAACTTACTCCTGGAAACCCCTCTGTACATCACTGCTCCTTAAGGGTTCTGCTATTTACATACACTTTCCTTTGACCACCCAGTGTGCGGCTCCACGCACTTGTCTCGATTAAACTCCAGCTGCTATGCCTCCATCCACATTTCCAATTGATCCTTATCCTGCTGAATCTCTTGTCAACCTTGTTCACAACTCCATCAGCTTCTATGTCATCTGTAAACATGCGAATCAGCTCATCTTCATTTTTGTCCAAGTCATTTATATAAAAAACAACAGAGGTTCTGACGCTGATCCCTGTGGTACGCTGGCCACTGGCCACGGACCTGCAGTGGGAATAACACCCCTCCAGCACTACCCCCTGTCTTTGATGGCCAAGCCAACTTTGAACTCTGACTACCAAGCTTCCACAGATCCCATGTGCCTGGATCAGCCTGCTGTGACTAATCTTGTCTAATGCCTCATTAAAGTTCACGTAGACAACAACCACTGTCCTATCCTCTTCAATCATCTTCATAACTTATAAAATTTGTGGAAATTACTAAGATATGACCTCCCCACACAACGCCACAAGACATGATAAATGGGAGAAAGATTAGTTTCAACCAGACCCTGTACATAGTCCGATTACCTGCCTCTTCAAAGCCCTGGAATGAGCCTCACATGAGATGGAGAGAAATCTATAGCAGAATACGTTGCAATGAGAACATGGTAGGAGGGAGCTATTGAAGTTTTCTGTTAGAAAGCACACAGCTGTTGAAAAGCCTGGTGATGGAGAGATATTTCATCTGTACAAGGCAGATGGATTTTGCTTTGTCTCAAACTGTCAAGCCTGTTCCCAGCAGGAGGAGGGTAGGAAATATGGTCACACGTCGCCATCTAGTGTTGGACAGATCATTAACGTCTGGTGCCATGATCACACACCGTGTTATAGGACCTCTACAGATTTAAAACATACTTTATTTGTTCTGTTTAAGTTATTATTTAATTCTTTGTTGGAATTGCATTTACAACTCACCCATCATTTACTTTTCAGAAAAGATTTATAGGGGTTTAGCAACAGTAGAGGGTTTGAGTTATAAGGAGAGGTTGGACAGACTAGGTTTTCATTCCTTGGAACGTTGGAGAATGAGGGGCGACCCTGTAGGAATGTTAAAAGGCATAGAAAAATGTAGAAAAAGTAGATGGCTATAATCTTTTCCCCAGGGTATGGGAGTTCAAAACTAGGGGACACAGATTTCAGGTGAAAGGGGAAGATTTAAAAGGGACCTGAGGGGCAACTTGTTCACTCAGAGGGTGATGACTAAATGGAACAAGCTGCCAGAGGAAGTGGTTGAAGTGGGTACAAAGGCATTATTTCTGAACCACTTGGATAGGTACATGACGAGGCAGGGTTTAGTGGGATCTTGGCCGAATGCAGGAAATCGGGACGTATGAGTTGGGCACTGTTGTCAGCAGGGAACGGTCGGGCTGAAGGGCTATATCTGCGCTATATTGCTCTGTGACTTTGTGACTCCAGTTTCTCTGTAGTGTCAGTGTTGGAAGTCCGAACCATCGTTGTCCTTGTTGGGGTAATGGTGCCTCCATGAATGGATAACCAGAATAATCTCCATCATGTTATGTGGTTTCCGGCCTCTTGTTTGTGATCTGAGAATATAAACAACCTCCAGTTCCAATAAATGTCAGCATTGGATCAAGGTGTAACCCAGAGGGAACCCAATCCTCACCCTGAGAGTCAAGAGCTTCCCTCTGGAAGCTGAATCTTTGCTTGAAGGTCAGTTCCTTCAAGTATATATATATATATTGCTATATTTATACTCTTATTCTTGGTTGGGCAACTGTAATGAAAATCAATTTCCCTCGGGATCAATAAAGTATGACTATGACTATGACTAGTTCCATTGATCTAGACGAAGCCTCAGATGAGTTTAGTTGATTAGAGGAAGAAAGTACAAAGTAAATTTATTATCAACTTACGACCATATACTACCCTGAGATCCATTTTCTTGTGGGCCTTCACACTAGAACAAAGAAATACAATAGAATAAATGAAAGACTACACACAAGAAAGACTGACAAACAACTAATGTGCAAAAGAAGACAAACTGTGCAAATAAAAAATAAATAATATTGTGAACATGTCTGGTAGGGTCCTTGAAAGTGAGTCTGTAGGTTGTGGAATCAGCTGTGTTGAGGTGAGTGAAGTTATCCGCACTGGTTCAGGAGCCTGATGGTTGAAGGGTAATAGCTGTTATTAAATCATAATTAATGACTTGTCTTCTGTCCACTTAACACCCAGTGCTCCTCAGCGTTGGAACTGTTACTGCAGTTGAAGGGCAGTTCACTAAACTGGCTGTTTACTTGCTGTGAGTATATGAATGAACTTCTATCAGTTCAAGGTTTTCTTGTTTGTGTCAGTAATATGTGAAAGATTAAAAGGTTAACACTGCTTTTTTTGTTAAGATTTGCAGCAGCAGTGCTTGCGATTTTGGAGGGCCCGTATTTTATTGACATTATTCTTGCCCATCGTTGCCCGTAAGTAAAAGTTCACTTACTTCAGAGACTTCATTGGTCCCAATGCTTCATGTGGCCCCCAATAACAGGAACTAACCTTGGCATGGATCATAATTTCCCAGGAAGGATTATAAACAAGATGAAGCTTCTGCAGCTGGGATCTTGGACTCGATCTCCTCTCTGCTGTTGATTAACCACTCGCTCGTCACATGAAACTATCCCAGCAACTTGAACTCACCAGACTTGAGTTCAGAGTGGTCTGCATCATGCCTCTCCTGTAAATTGGGAATGACAGAAAATGTAAAGATTGTCAAAAATTATATTCGGATTATATGTCTTCGGAGTTCTGGATAAAGCCCCTGTTTATATTTGCAGCTAAGAGTCTGGCAAACAGGATGGAGGGAAGATATCCTCGCTACCTTAGGGGGAATAGAGGGAAGAAATCCCCTCGGTCTTTGTTTAATCTGAACATTTCCCATGCTTATCGATTATTTTCTCTTGTCCCAGCTTCTCAAATGCACACAGATGGACAAGTGCCCTCTAATCTTTCTAAGTTTAATAATTTCCGAAATAGACAACTGAACCTTAAGCTCAGCGTGTCCTCGATGAGAAATGTCACCCACCCTCTCCGTGGAGTCACTGGACTCTTGGGCAATCTTACTACCTCCAGTACTGTGCAGAAGTCTCAGGTATACTTTATACATAGCTAGAGTGTCTAAGACTTTTGCACAGTACTATATATTATGACTTTCCAGTTACCAAATAACACTTAATACTACTGAGCTAAGTGCTCTTAGTTCTGTTTCCCGACCACCTTCCTACTTTAACCAATATAAGAGTACTGTGCCAATG
This sequence comes from Mobula hypostoma, assembly GCF_963921235.1. Classification (NCBI taxonomy): domain Eukaryota; kingdom Metazoa; phylum Chordata; class Chondrichthyes; order Myliobatiformes; family Myliobatidae; genus Mobula; species Mobula hypostoma. The sequence goes on along the minus strand of NC_086114.1, from coordinate 2,915,883 downwards.
CTCAGTCACCCTTGCTATATATACATGCCTAAGGCTTTTGGACAGTAATGCTCTGTACAATAACAATTGCTAGCTTCCCACATGCTAAAAATTTACTGTGAAAAGATGTGCCAGTAGTTTGTAAACACACAGCAAGTGAGCAGAGAAATATACTTATACTTATACTTTATACTCTATTGTCGCCAAACAATTAGTACTAGAACATACAATCATCACAGCGATATTTGATTCTGCACTTCCCGCTCCCTGGATTACAAATATTAAATATTTAAAATAGTAAAAATTAGTAAATATTAAAAATTTAAATTATAAATCATAAATAGAAAATAGAAAAATGGAAAGTAAGGTAGTGCAAAAAAACCAAGAGGCAGGTCTGGATATTTGCAGGGTACGGCCCAGATGCGGGTCAGGATCCGTTCAGCAATCTTATCACAGTTGGAAAGAAGCTGTTCCCAAATCTGGCTGTACGAGTCTTCAAGCTCCTGAGCCTTCTCCCGGAGGGAAGAGGGACGAAAAGTGTGTTGGCTGGGTGAGTTGTGTCCTTGATTATCCTGGCAGCACTGATCCAACAGTGTGCAGTGTAAAGTGAGTCCATGGATGGGAGATTGGTTTGTGTGATGTGCTGCGCCATGTTCACAACCTTCTGCGGCTTCTTTCGGTCTTGGACAGGACAACTTCCATAGCAGGTTGTGATGCACCCTAGAAGAATGCTTTCTACGGTACATCGATAAAAATTAATAGGGTTTTAGGGGGCAGGCCAAATTTCTTTAGTTTTCTCAGGAAGTAAAGGCGCTGGTGGGCCTTCTTGGCAGTGAACTCTGCTTGGTTGGACCAAGTCAGGTCATTTGTGAGATTGACCCTGAGGAACTTAAAGCTTTTGACCTGTTCCACTTGCGCACCACCGATGTAAATTGGGTCGTATTTCATTTCTGGAGGAAGATTATAGCTCCGATGTTTGTGGTACTAATGAACCTGCATATTACACATTGGAGTGAAAATTGTTCACAGTAAAACATATGTTAAAATCCAGTAGCAAGAAAAAGCTGTTCTGATATGTTATCCCTTCTCCACTATCACCAATAGATTCAAAATTCTGCATTTACCCTTGTAACGAAAATAGTTTTACAAATTGTTCTTTGCTAATTCAGCAGCAAGAGATATCCTCAAGCAAAGGAGGCAGTGTACTGTATTCAAGTGAAAATCATAGAGTCATAGAATACTACAGTGCAGAAACAGGCCCTTCAGCCCATCTAGTCTGCGCTGAACTGTTATTTAGTCAAGTCCCATCGACCTGCATCTGGACCGCAGCTCTTCATACTCCTCCCATCCAAGTACCTATCCAAGTGTTCCCTTCTCTCAAACGTTGAAATTGAAGCCACATCCACCACCTCACTGGCAGCTCATTCCACACTCGCACCACTCCCCGAGTGAAGAGGCTCCCCCTCAAAAGAGGCTTCTCCTTAAAAAGTTCACCTTTCGTCCCCAAGCCATGACCTCCAGTTTATAAGAATTTACTTTATTAAGAGTTAGATAAATAAAGACTTAAAAATGAATATTAAAATAGCAAAGGGGATAAAATAAAACATCAGCTAATGACTAAGGCACTCCATGGAGACTGAAAAGGGCCTCCCAGTACCACTCTCTTGTCGGTCCTTGTCGAGTATCAGGTATTTCCATCACTGCCTCTGGAAAGTCCACATGTTTTTTAACAGCAGCTCACACAAGGTGACACACATGTGGAAGAAGTTGGGCTCTGTCCAACACTCCCTTCTGATTCTGCGTTCTTTCCTTGTGCCATGAACATCATCATCTTGAGTCTAGGATGCCACCGTTTGAATTCCATTTCCCAGTTGAGCACTTTGCAAGCTCACTCCCCCAGCAAATGTGGTCCACACTCCAGACAGATGGAACCATCTGTCAGCACTTCCCCTCTTTCCCTTCCCCTCTCTCGATGTCCTTGTCTTTATCTCCAGCCCAGGAGAAGATTCCTTCTTGCAGAAAAAAATTGCCCCTTTTATACCCTTTAAGATCCCTCCAAAAATCTAACATTAATTTTTGCCCCAGTACTTTTCCAAACAATGTGTTTCTCTAGACTGGAACTCACACTAATTTCTTTAAAAGCAGCTGTGGGTTGACTCCCTCGTACTTTCTCATAACATTCCCACGTCCCAGACTGATAGCACTTTGTCTTACAAATTTCCAGTTTGTGTTACACATTTTAGCATACACCAAGGAGGAATTAAATTTAATTCTTTCCTTACAACCCTTTTAGCTACGTATTTCAGACAGCAGACAGCAAGGTTTGGAACATGTGGAAGAAAGCTGTCCGTCCCAATGGATTTCAGAAGTTCCTCACGTTCATCTTTCTGTCTGTGGCTTGCTTCTTGCACCCAGTTCTGATCTGGCATGCGACCATTCCAGGTGAGTGGATTACTCAGTGAGTCATCAGCTTGTCAGTAGTTTCCTTGGTCCCTCTGGCCCCACCGCATTCAGTCTGGTTCACAGCAGAAGGGGAAGGGCAGGAGGGCATGGTATTACTGTGTGCTGTGGTAGCAAGGTTTGTGATGGGTCATCCTGGAAGCAACAATCGATCCATGTGTCTGAGACCAGTGAAGGGGTAGAGTAAAGTAACTGGTGGAAATGTACATAATTCACAACCACCGACTTCGAGCTGGCATTTCACCCTAAGAGGCCGTTCTGACATGAAGACATAATTACAGAAGGGGGTTTTACTGCACTTCGTGTTCAGCTTTTTGAAGTTCAATAAATGAGTTGTACATTTCTTTTCTTAAACATTAAATGCCTGGTTGTTTTATTTGTGAAAATTTAGAAAGGGACCAACTAGTCACTTACTCCAATTCGATACTAATCCCATTTCTCTCCACCTTCCCATCAGCTGCCCCCAGAATCAATCACTCACATACATGGCACAGTTTACAGTGGCCAGTTAACCCACCGGCCCTGCATGCCTTCGCAATGTTGGAGTAAACCAGAGCAACCAGGGATAACCCACGTGGTCACAGGGAGAACTGCAGAGACAACTCTCTAACCTCCGAGTTCTCTTCTTGCACAGTTTACCAGGAAGCTGCGTCAATCTCATAGAGAGCCTGTCTTAGGAGGATAGTTTGAGTGAGCTCAGGCTTTTCTCTTTGGAGTGAAGGAGAATGAGGTGACGATAGAGGTGTACAAGATAATGAAAGGCAGAGATCGAGTGGATAACCAGGGACATTTGTCCGAGGGCGGAAATGGATGATAGGAGGGGACATAATTTTAAGGTGATTTTAAGTAAGTATAGGGGCGAAGTCAGAGGTAATTTATTTTACACAGAGTGGTGAATATGTGGAACAGCCTCCCAGAGATGGTGGTAGGTGCAAATACATTTGGGATATTTAAGAGACTTTTAGATAGGCACAAGGATGATAGAAAAATGAAGGGTTATGTGGGAGGGATGGGTTAGATTGATCTTGGAGTAGGTTAAAAGGATGGCACAATGCTGTGGGCCAAAGGCCTTGTACTGTGCTGTGCTAGGTTCTACATAACACAGAATGGAAAGTTTTGTGCTGATTAGTGTGAGGAACGTCAGGAATCTGACAATTCCCATCTCTCTCCAGGTACAATGTTGATAGTCAGTGGCCTCGCCTACTTTGTGCTCAACCTGAGGAAAAAGTTTCAAGTGAAGATCAATGAGGGGCCGGGCAACAGGAGGCACCCCCAAGACTATGCCACTGCCGTGGTCATCTCAGAGGCTGGGGACATGGAGCAGATGTACAGCTTTCACCAGCACTCTGGGAAGAGAAGCCTAGCCTTGATAAACCACTTGCGAAGTATCTTCCGACTTGGCGCTGGGAGGCCTCCAGCCAGTGAAGCCACCCCGAGCTTTCAGGACAGCTCTGCCCTCTCCCCAGCCGGGAGCTTCATGAGTAAAGGGCCAGCGTTTGAGGAGCGTGCTGCCGGAATGATCCTGTCTGAGCCTGGCCAAGTTGAGGAGCCCGAGCCAGAGGAGACCACATCCGACAAAGCCCAGATAATACCCAAGTGAGAGTGTACTCTTAGACCGAGTCAAACCCCCTCCGGGTACAGTGCTCGGAGTGTTTCTCAGTTTATGGGTTTACCTTCCTGGAGAACCTTCTGGAATTCAGGTGCTGCATCCACGGATGTACTTTCTGAGTTGCAGTCACTGCTATCATGTGCACCGTAACCTCCCTGCAATCAGCAGCAACTTGACCAGGCTGGACGTATTTTATAATGTGAATTGAAGAATGAATATTGGTCACAAAACCATGAAACATGAATGCTACTGGATGTTACACCGAGTGGGGCTTCGATCTGTGTCCCATTTGATAGACAAGGCAGCAATCAATACAAACTACCTCTGAGACAAGTGGAGACCGATGTCTGCTGACACTAGAAGTGTGATGGTCGTTGTGTTGTGACATCCCTGCCGATGTTCGGGAGATGATGGACAAGTACCAAGCAGACCGTTCAAGATCGCGATTGATTTACCACGTGTACATCAAAACATTCAGTGAAATGCCCATTTGTGTCAACAACTGACACAACTGAAGGACGTGCTGAGGACAGCCCAGGAGTGCCAACACACCTGCCCGCTATGCTTCCAGAACAACACAGAACACAACAACAACAACACTCCTCCCACCCTCACAAAAGCCTTTATCCCCGGGACAAACCATTTTCTTATAGGCCTCAGCCCTGCAGACATTGGGGTTTGACTTGTCTGGAGATTCACAGACTCAGCCCTATCAAAGGGCCTGGAACACCAGACTCCCAATTTCAATGGAAGATTCCCATCAGGGAGAGATAAGAGTTGGGGTCAGGTTGCCATCTTGCTCTGGAGGTCAATAGACTGGCAATAGTAGAGCGCAAACAACATTGAGAAGCTGGACAAAGGGAGTTCATGCCCTGATGGAATGTCAGGAGAAAATTCCTTCTGGTTGCAGTCTGTAATGATATGGGCCTGATTTGTGAATGCAGGTGTAACCTGGCCACACTGAAAGAAAGCAAATTAACGTCTCCTCGATGGGTTTTCATTGTCTGTTGAGGAACATGAATGGGTGGGAGTTCAACATGGACATCATGTTAGTTTGTTCATTGTGTTCATTGTCAACATTATGGGGTTAGAGGGTTGTGTGTGTGCACTGGGGTTGGGGACTGTGTGTGTGCACTGGGTTAGAGGAGTGTGTGTGTGTACACTGGGGCTAGAGGAGTGTGTGTGTGCACTGGGGTTAGAGGATTGTGTGTGTGTACACTAGGGTTAGAGGTGTGTGTGTGCACTGGGTTAGGGGACTGTGTGTGCACTGGGTTAGAGGAGTGTGTGTGTGCACTGGGGTTAGAGGACTGTGTGTGTGTGCACTGGCTTTAGGGGACTGTGTGTGCACTGGGTTAGAGGATTGTGCGTGTGTGCACTGGGGTCAGGGGACTGTGTGTGTCCACTGGGTTAGAGGAGTGTGTGTGTGCACTGGGTTAGAGGACTGTGTGTGTGCACTGGGTTAGAGGACTGTGTGTGTGTGCACTGGGGTCAGGGGACTGTGTGTGCACTGGGTTAGAGGATTGTGTGTCTGTGCACTGGGTTAGAGGAGTGTGTGTGTGTGCACTGGGGTCAGGGGACTGTGTGTGCACTGGGTTAGAGGACTGTGTGTCTGTGCACTGGGTTAGAGGAGTGTGTGTGTGCACTGGGTTAGAGGAGAGTGTGTGAGAACTGGGTTAGAGGAGTGTGTGTCTGGGCACTGGGGTTACAGGAGTGTGTGTGTGCGCACTGGGTTAGAGGAGTGTCTGCACTGGGGTTAGAGGACTGTGTGTGCACTGGGGTTAGAGGATTGTGTGTGTGTACACTGGGGTTAGAGGAGTGTGTGCGTGTGCACTGGGTTAGGGGACTGTGTGTGCACTGGGTTAGAGGAGTGTGTGTGTGCACTGGGGTTAGAGGACTGTGTGTGTGTGTGCACTGGGGTTAGAGGACTGTGTGTGTGTGTGCACTGGGGTTAGGGGACTGTGTGTGCACTGGGTTAGAGGATTGTGCGTGTGTGCACTGGGGTTAGAGGAGTGTGTGTGTCCACTGGGTTAGAGGAGAGTGTGTGTGCACAGGGTTAGAGGACTGTGTGTGTGTGCACTGGGGTCAGGGGACTGTGTGTGCACTGGGTTAGAGGATTGTGTGTCTGTGCACTGGGTTAGAGGAGTGTGTGTGTGTGTGCACTGGGTTCAGGGGACTGTGTGTGCACTGGGTTAGAGGACTGTGTGTCTGTGCACTGGGTTAGAGGAGTGTGTGTGTGTGCACTGGGTTAGAGGAGTGTGTGTGTGCACTGGGTTAGAGGAGAGTGTGTGAGAACTGAGTTAGAGGAGTGTGTGTGAGAACTGGGTTAGAGGAGTGTGTGTCTGGGCACTGGGGTTACAGGAGTGTGTGTGTGCGCACTGGGTTAGAGGAGTGTCTGCACTGGGGTTAGAGGACTGTGTGTGCACTGGGGTTAGAGGATTGTGTGTGTGTGCACTGGGGTTAGAGGACTGTGTGTGCACTGGGGTTAGAGGAGTGTGTGTGTGTACACTGGGGTTAGAGGAGTGTGTGCGTGTGCACTGGGTTAGGGGACTGTGTGTGCACTGGGTTAGAGGAGTGTGTGTGTGCACTGGGGTTAGAGGACTGTGTGTGTGTGTGCACTGGGGTTAGGGGACTGTGTGTGCACTGGGTTAGAGGATTGTGCGTGTGTGCACTGGGGTTAGAGGAGTGTGTGTGTGCACTGGGTTAGAGGAGAGTGTGTGTGCACTGGGTTAGAGGACTGTGCGTGTGTGCACTGGGGTTAGAGGAGAGTGTGTGTGCACTGGGTTAGAGGAGTGTGTGTGTGCACTGGGGTTAGAGGAGTGTGTGTGTGCACTGGGGTTAGAGGACTGTGCGTGTGTGCACTGGGGTTAGAGGAGAGTGTGTGTGCACTGGGGTTAGAGGAGAGTGTGTGTGCACTGGGGTTAGAGGAGTGTGTGTGTGTGCACTGGGGTTAGAGGAGTGTGTGTGTGTGTACTGGGGTTAGGGGACTGTGTGTGCACTGGAGTTAGAGGAGTGTGTGTGTGCGCACTGGGGTTAGGGGACTGTGTGTGCACTGGGTTAGAGGATTGTGCGTGTGTGTGCACTGGGGTTAGAGGAGTGTGTGTGTGTGCACTGGGGTTAGAGGAGAATGTGTGTGCACTGGGTTAGAGGAGTGTGTGTGTGTGTGCACTGGGTTAGAGGAGTGTGTGTGTGCACTGGGTTAGAGGAGTGTGTGTGTGTGCACTGGGTTAGAGGAGTGTGTGTGTGTGTACTGGGGTTAGAGGAGTGTGTGTGTGCGCACTGGGTTAGAGGAGAGTGTGGGTGCACTGGGTTAGAGGAGAGTGTGTGCGTGCACTGGGGTTAGGGGACTGTGTGTGCACTGGGTTAGAGGATTGTGTGTGTGTGTGCACTGGGGTTAGGGGACTGTGTGTGCACTGGGGTTAGAGGGGACTGTGTGTGCACTGGGGGTAGAGGACTGTGTGTCTGTGCACTGGGTTAGAGGAGTGTGTGTGTGCACTGGGGTTAGAGGAGTGTGTGTGTGTGCACTGGGGTTAGAGGAGTGTGTGTGCACTGGAGTTAGAGGAGAGTGTGTGTGCACTGGGTTAGAGGAGTGTGTGTGTGCACTGGGTTAGAGGAGTGTGTGTCTGGGCACTGGGGTTAGGGGACTGTGTGTGCACTGGGTTAGAGGATTGTGCGTGTGTGTGCACTGGGGTTAGAGGATTGTGCGTGTGTGTGCACTGGGGTTAGGGGATTGTGCGTGTGTGTGCACTGGGGTTAGAGGATTGTGCGTGTGTGTGCACTGGGGTTAGAGGAGTGTGTGTGTGTGTGCACTGGGGTTAGGGGACTGTGTGTGCACTGGGGTTAGAGGGGACTGTGTGTGCACTGGGGTTAGAGGACTGTGTGTCTGTGCACTGGGTTAGAGGAGAATGTGTGTGCACTGGGTTAGAGGAGTGTGTGTGTGCACTGGGTTAGAGGAGTGTGTGTCTGGGCACTGGGGTTAGAGGAGTGTGTGTGTGCACTGGGGTTAGAGGACTGTGATGTGTGCACTGGGGTTAAAGGATTGTGTGTGTGTGCACTGGGTTAAAGGACTGTGTGTGCACTGGGGTTAGAGGAGTGTGTGTGCACTGGGGTTAGGGTATCGTGTATGTGCACTGGGGTTAGAGGACTGTATATGCGCACTGGGGTTAGAGGAGTGTGTGTGCACTGGGGTTAGGGTATCGTGTACGTGCACTGGGGTTAGAGGACTGTACATGCGCACTGGGGTTAGAGTATTGTGTATGTGCACTGTGGTTAGAGGAGAGTGTATGTGCACTGGATTCGAGGATTGTGTGTGTGCACCGGGTTAGAGAAGTGAGTGTGTGTGAGCACTGGGTTAGAGGACTGTGTGTGTACTGGGTTAGCGGTGTGTGTGTGTGCACTGGTGGGAGAGAGGGAGGTGAGGGAGGGAGCTACGGGGCTTGTTTTGTTGTTGTTTTGTTGCTTGTTGTGTTTTGTGTTCTTCTACCAAGTATCGTGGACACGCTGTGTTGGCACCACAATGCAAAGTGACTCTTGCTGTCTGCGCCCAGCACACTCTTGTGTGTTGGTTGTTAACGCAACCGACACATTTCACTGTATGTTTTGATATACACATGATAAATAAACTTGAATTTTGAATCTTGAATCTTAGACCATAAGAATTAGGCCATTTGGCCCATCGAGTCTGCTCCGCCACCTCATCATGTCTGGTCCATGTGTCTCTCAGCCCCAATCTCCCGCCTTTCTCCATATCCCTTCATGCCCTGACTGAGCAAGAATCTATCAACCTCTACCTCTATCTTGATCCTTTGTGTTTCCTCTCCCTATGCCAAGCTCACTTACCACTTTCCCTGGAAAGCAAGCACTTCCCACCGGTAAAGAAGGAATTGCTCTTGTTCTTGTTATTGCCTTGTTCTGCCCTTGGTGGTGGAGGGCTGGGGTACAGTTAAAGGTCTCCCGGATCTCAGTAACTTGATCAGAGATCATCCACACTGAACATAAACTAGATACGATCTTTGTTCATGTGATATTTTATTACAAACACACTTATAGCTGCTTTTTGTTTAATTGAGAACCTGATGGAAGATTCTCTGGATGGTACACTTTACCAAAATGGGTATGCTTTTCTCAGAAAACGCACTTCACCTGCTGGTATTTGCTGCCAAAACTCTACCAGGTCCTCACAAATCAATCTCAGCCTGGCCAAGGTCCAAGGGGATCTAAATTGAACTTGGAATGTTCCCAATGGGACTTCGATGACTTCACACATCTCCTGGGATGTATTCCTTACAGGCACAGACACACTCCTGACAACCAGCACAGACGGATACAGACACACACACACACACACACACATATATATATATACACACACACACATATATATATACACACACACACTCACACACACACACACACACACACACACACACACACACACTCACACACACGCACCAGGGGACAGGGAGAGAGACTGTTAAAGAATCAGAATCAGACTTATTGTCATCAGATTTATTCTGTGGCTGCAGTACAGTGCACGAAGTAAAAATACTATAACTTACAATAAGAGATATGTATTAAAATTTAAATTAAATTTTAATATTATATTTTAAAGGTTAAGATTAGCTTTATTTGTCACATGTACATCAAAACATCGATACACACAGTGAAATGTGTCATTTACGTCAGCGACCGATACAGTCTGAGGATGTGTTGGGGGCAGCCCGCCAGTGTTGTCATGTCAATCATAACCGGTCCATCTCTGGAACGCCGGAGGAAACAAGAGCACCCAGAGGAAACAAAAGCACCCGGAGGCAACCAGAGCACCCGGAGGACATCAGAGCACTTGGAGGGAAATCAGAGCACCCAGAGGAAATCAGAGCACCCAGAGGAAACTCACAGGCTCCTTGGTGAAAACATCCAGACTCCATATGGACAGTGGCGGGAATTGATCCCCAATCGCTAGCACTGATAAACATTATGCTCACCACTATGGTCCAGTGTCAAACCAATTTACCGCAGCTGCCCGCATTGTGGCCACATCGGGTGGGGGTGGGATTCTCTGCTTTGGGAGGTGGCTGTTGTGGGAGAGAGGGGCCCGTTGAAAGAGCCTGGAAGGGGGCTGCATGTCCTCGGGGACCGAGACCCTCTGCACGTGGAGTGATCCTGTCCCAGGCAGGTTGCATGGGGCTGACCTGCTCTCCTTGGTTCCACAGGCAGAGTAACAGGTGAGACGGGGTGGGTGAGGAGTTGGGGACAGGGTTAGTTTGCTGGTGTGTTAGATGAATGGGAGTTGTTTTCACTGCCAGCTGACCACATGACACACAGGCCCATGACCACGGGCTTTGGAGATGAGAGCATCTCTTGGCTGTTCCGTCTCCGTGAGAGAAGCATCTCAGTCAGGGAGGCCTTTCCACAATGTGAGGGGGGTGTGCAGTTACAGGGTGATGTCCCCAGTGACTCTCCTCCCACCCTCCGCTCCACACACCATCCCCTGGGCTCCATCTCCCCACGCTGATCCCCTGATCCTGGCGACAGTTTGCAGGAGTCTGTGGAGTAATGATGGGGTCTTTGGGCACAGAAGTGCCAGGGGAGATCTGTGGCTCACAGTCAATCTCTCAGTGTGGTGGAGCACAGGGAAAGGAGATGCTCCTTCACTCCAGTGCTGATCCCAGGGTGAGGCAGATCACTCCCTCCCTCTGCTCCTCCCTGCTGTCAGTCCCACAGGGGAGGTTCACTCCTTCCCTCTGCATTTCCGCGCTGTCACTCCCACAGGGTGAGGTAGATCACTCCCTCCCTCTGCATTTCCGTGCTGTCACTCCCACAGGGTGATGTTCACTCGTTTCCTCTGCTTTCACTCCCACAGGGTGAGGTAGATCACTCCCTCCCTCTGCTCCTCCCCACAGTCACTCCCAGAGGGTGAAGTTCACTAGTATTTTTTTTTTCTTTTCCATTCTCCCTCTCCTCTTTTTCTATTTCCTATTCTGGCCTCTTAGTACTTCTTGTCACCTACCTATCACCTCTGCCGGGGCCCCTCCTCCTTCCCTTTCTCCTATGGTCCACTCTCCTCTCCTACCCAATTTCTTTTCCTCCAAACCTTTACCTTTCCCGTCTGCCTGGCTTCACCTATCACCTTCCAGCCTGTCTTCAATCCCCTTCCCCTCCTTTTAATTTCGACATTTCCCCCACCACCCACCCACACCCCTCCCACCTTCCCTTGCAGTTCTGATGAGGGGTCTTGGCCTGAAACGCTGACTGTTTATGCATTTCCGTAGATGCTGCCTGACCTGCCGAGCCCTCCAGAATGTTCTGTGTGTGAGCTGTTAATGGACAAGGGTTTTCTGCTAACCTGGGGACTGACTTTACAGTCACCAGCACTGATGGGGAGAGTGTCACAGTGATGGGGAGAGTGTCACAATGATGGGAGAGTGTCACACTGATGGGGGGAGTGTCACAATGATGGGAGAGTGTCACACTGATGGGGAGAGCGTCACAGTGATGGGGAGAGTGTCACAATGATGGGAGAGTGTCACACTGATGGGGAGAGTGTCACACTGATGGGGGGAGTGTCACAATGATGGGAGAGTGTCACAGTGATGGGAGAGTGTCACACTGATGGGGAGAGTGTCACAGTGATGGGAGAGTGTCACACTGATGGGGAGAGTGTCACAGTGATGGGGAGAGTGTAACAGTGATGGGAGAGTGTCACACTGATGGGGAGAGTGTCACAGTGATGGGGAGAGTGTCACACTGATGGGGGGAGTGTCACAGTGATGGGGAGAGTGTCACAGTGATGGGGGGAGTGTCACACTGATGGGGAGAGTGTCACAGTGATGGGAGAGTGTCACACTGATGGGGAGAGTGTCACAGTGATGGGGAGAGTGTCACAATGAAGGGGAGAGTGTCACAGTGATGGGAGAGTGTCACACTGATGGGGAGAGTGTCACAGTGATGGGGAGAGTGTCACAGTGATGGGGGGAGTGTCACAGTGAAGGGGGAGTGTCACACTGATGGGGAAAGTGTCACAGTGATGGGGGGGAGTGTCACACTGATGGGGGAGTGTCACACTGATGGGAGAGTGTCACAGTGATGGGGAGAGTGTCACAGTGATGGGAGAGTGTCACACTGATGGGGAGAGTGTCACAGTGATGGGGAGAGTGTCACAGTGATGGGGAGAGTGTCACACTGATGGGGAGAATGTCACAGTGATGGGGGGAGTGTCACAGTGAAGGGGGAGTGTCACAGTGATGGGGAGAGTGTCACATTGATGGGGGGAGTGTCACACTGATGGGGAGAGTGTCACAGTGATGGGAGAGTGTCACACTGATGGAGAGAGTGTCACAGTGATGGGGGCGTGTCACACTGATGGGGGGAGTGTCACAGTGATGGGGAGAGTGTCACAATGAAGGGGAGAGTGTCACAGTGATGGGGAGAGTGTCACTGATCTGGAGAGTGTCACAATGAAGGAGAGAGTGTCACAGTGATGGGGGGAGTGTCACACTGATGGGGAGAGTGTCACAGTGATGGGGAGAGTGTCACACTGATGGGGAGAGTGTCACAGTGATGGGGAGAGTGTCACACTGATGGGGAGAGTGTCACAGTGATCTGGAGAGTGTCACAATGAAGGAGAGAGTGTCACGGTGTTGGGGAGAGTGTCACAGTGATCTGGAGAGTGTCACAGTGATGGGGAGAGTGTCACAATGAAGGGAAGAGTGTCACACTGATGGGGAGAGTGTCACAATAAAGGGGAGACTGTCACAATTATGGGAAGAGTGTCACACTGATGGGGAGAGTGTCACAGTGATGGGGAGAGTGTCACGCTGATGGGGAGAGTGTCACAATAATGGGGAGAGTGTGACATTGATAGGGAAAGTGTCACATTTATAGGGAAAGTGTCGCAGTGATGGGCTGAGTGTCACAGTGATCTGGAGACTGTCACACTGATGGTGATAGTGTCAAACAAATGGGGAGAGTGTCACACTGATAGGAAAAGTGTCACATTTATAGGGAAAGTGTCACAGTGATGGGGTGAGTGTCACAGTGATCTGGAGAGTGTCACACTGATGGTGATAGTGTCAAACAAATGGGGAGAGTGTCACACTGATAGGGAAAGTGTCACATTTATAGGGAAAGTGTCACAGTGATGGGGTGAGTGTCACAGTGATCTGGAGAGTGTCACACTGATGGTGATAGTGTCACAATAATGAGGAGAGTGTTACACTGATGGTGAGTGTGTCACGCTGATGGGGAAGGTGTCACACTGATGGTGAGAGTGTCACAATAATGGTGAGTGTGTCACACTGATAGGGAGAGTGTCACAGTGATGGGGAGCGTGGTGAGGGAGCACAACTTTTGGACAGCCAGAATGAAGGAACTCTCTCTCTCTCTCTCTCTCTCTCTCTCTCTCTCTCTCTCTCTCTCTCTCTCTCTCTCTCTCTCTCTCTCTCTCTCTCTCTCTCTGACAAAGGCATATTTGGTGCAACATTGCCCCCTAACGAGCATACAAGGTACTATACATTAATAACACTCTGACAAAGATTTTGCTTCCTGAATACTTTTGTGTATATCTTATGGATTTTGGGCCATAGATTATGAAATTCAACATGAAATTTCCCTATCATGCACCACTTTTTTAATCTCCTGTATTTGTTATTTTGATTCTTAATTCAAGTTAATTAAAATGTTGCCCACAATGTAAGCTGAAAGTTTTCTATCTTGCCCAGGCATGCCTGGGCCTGCTTAGGCAGGGCAGATGCTGCATGGCAGGATAGGTTTTAGAAAAACAGGTCCTGGTGTCTAGAGGAGGTATCAAATGTGTCATGATGTACAAGCCAGGGATGGATATCTACACTGACACTGATACAGATATCGAACTGAATTGAATTGACTTTATTACTTACATCCTTCACATACATGAGGAGTAAAAATCTTTACGTTACATCTCTGTCTAAATGTGCAATGTGCAATTTATAGTAATTTATAATAAATAGTATTTACAATGGGATAGTCAATATAACATAGAAATACAGTTGTGTCAGCATGAATTAATCAGTCTGATGGCCTGCTGGAAGAAGCTGTCCCAGAGCCTGTTGGTCCTTGCTTTTATGCTGTGATACTGTCTCCTGGATGGTAGCAGCTGGAACAGTTTGTGGTTGGGGTGACTCAGGTCCCAATGATCCTTCACACCCTTTTTACACACCTGTCTTTGTAAAAGCCCTGAATAGGGGGAAGTTCACATCTACAGATGTGCTGGGCTGTTCACACCACTCTCTGCAGAGTCCTGCAATTGAGGGAGGTACAGTTCCCATACCAGGCAGTGATGCAGCCAGTCAGGATGCTCTCAATTTTGCCCCTATAGAAAGTTCTTAGAATTTGGGGCCCATACCAAACTTCTTCAACTGTCTGAGGTGAAAGAGGCGCTGTTGTGCCTTTTCACCACACAGCTGGTGTGTACAGACCACGTGAGGTCCTCAGTGATGTGGATGCCAAGGAACTTAAAGCTGTTCACCCTCCCAACCCCAGATCCATTGATGCCAATAGAGGTTTGCCTGCCTCCGGTCCTCCTGGGGTCCACAACCAGCACCTTTGTTTTTGCGACATTGAGGGAGGGGTTGTTTTCTTGACACCACTGCGTCAGGGTGATGACTTCTCTGTAAGCTGCCTCATTATTATTTGAGATTAGGTCCATCAGTACAGTGTCAACAGCAAATTTAGTTAGCAGATTGGTGCTGTAGGTGGTGACACAGTCATGGGTATACAGACAGTAAAGGAGGGGGCTTAGTACACAGCCCTGAGGGGCAACTGTGTTGAGGGTCAGAGGGGTGGAGGTGAGGGAGCCCACTCTTACCACCTGCTGATGATCGACAGGAAGTCCAGGATCCAGCTACACAAGGCAGGGTGAACGCCGAGGTCTCTGAGCTTCTTGTCGAGCCTGGAGGGAATTATGGTGTTGATTGCTGAACTGTAGTCCAAGAACAGCATTCTCACATCAGCTTCCTTCTTCTCCAGAAGTGTAAGGATGGTCTGTAGAGCTGTGGCTATTGCATCATCTGTTGATTGGTTGTGTCGGTAGGTGAATTGTAGGGGGTCCAGTGTGGGTGGTAGCAAGCTGCAGACGTAGTCCTTGACCAGCCTCTCAAAGCATCTGCTTATTATTGAGGTGAGTGTGACAGCCGTTCAGACATGTTACCTTGGTCTTTTTAGGTATAGCAACACTGGTGGATGTTTTGAAGCAGGAGGGCACTCTACACTGGGAGAGGGAGAGATTAAAAATGTCTGCAAACACATCTGCCAGTTGTGCCACGCACATCCTGAGACCCGCCCTGGTCCTGTCCAGTACCGCTGCCTTCTGACTGTCCACTCGTTGGAACCACCTGATTACTTCGGCTTCAGAAATGACCAAGATGCAGGTCGCATCAGCTGTACGTCTCCTCAGGGGCTCGGTGTTGGCAACATCAAATCGAGCGCAGAAAGATTTAGCTCGCATGGGGGTGTTAGAGGAGAGTTGAGTGTAGATCTTGTTCCTGTATTGTTGTTTCGCTGCCTTGATGACTTTGAGCAGATTGTAGCTGCATTTCTTGAGTTCCTGCTGGTTACTGGCAATGTAAGCTCTTCATGTTGACTGAGTCTCATCTGATAACTCAGTCTAAGTTAAATGACCTGGTCAGAGACTTGGGTTTGTCAAAGGCAAAAGCAGAATTGTTGGGTTAGGACTGCACCGGATGGAATCTCCAGGCACAAAACTTTCCATGAAGGATTTTGATATTTGAATCTGATGTTTCCCAGAGTAACAAATGCCAAAATCAAAGAAGGTATTTTTGTTGGTTCACAAATCAAACAGGTCATCAATTACAGACAATGCAAAGAACTTCTAGTAGGACCGGAGAAAATCACAAGGAAGGCATTAAAGAATGCTGTTGAAAATCTTCTTGGCAACTACAGAGCACCAAACTATATGCTGCTTTTTGACAATGTACTCAAGCAAACAAAACCATAAAGGGCAATATTTCATAGACATAGAAAATAGGTGCAGGACTAGGCCATTCGGCCCTTCGAGCCTGCACCGCCATTTATTATGATCATGGCTGATCATCTAATTCAGAACCCCGCCCCAGTCTTCTCTCCATACCCCCTGATACCCGTAGCCACAAGGGCCATATCTAACTCCCTCTTAAATATAGCCAATGAACTGGCCTCAACTGTTTCCTGTGGCAGAGAATTCCACAGATTCACCACTCTCTGTGTGAAGAAGTTTTTCCTAATCTCGGTCCTAAAAGGCTTCCCCTCTATCCTCAAACTGTGGCCCCTCGTTCTGGACTTCCCCAACATCGGGAACAATCTTCCTGCATCTAGCCTGTCTAATCCCTTTAGGATTTTATACGTTTCAATCAGATCCCCCCTCAATCTTCTAAATTCCAACGAGTACAAGCCCAGTTCGTCCAGTCTTTCTTCATATGAAAGTCCTGCTATCCCAGGAATCAATCTGGTGAACATTCTTTGTACTCCCTCTATGGCAAGGATGTCTTTCCTCAGATTAGGGGACCAAAACTGCACACAATACTCCAGGTGTGGTCTCACCAAGGCCTTGTACAACTGCAGTAGTACCTCCCTGCTCCTGTACTCGAATCCTCTCGCTATAAATGCCAGCATACCATTCGCCTTTTTCACCGCCTGCTGTACCTGCATGCCCACTTTCAATGACTGGTGTATAATGACACTCAGGTCTCGTTGCACCTCCCCTTTTCCTAATCGGCCACCATTCAGATAATAATCTGTTTTCCTATTTTTGCCACCAAAGTGGATAACTTCACATTTATCCACATTAAATTGCATCTGCCATGAATTTGCCCACTCACCCAACCTATCCAAGTCACCCTGCATCCTCTTAGCATCCTCCTCACAGCTAACACTGCCACCCAGCTTCGTGTCATCCGCAAACTTAGAGATGTTGCATTTAATTCCCTCATCCAAGTCATTAATATATATTGTAAACAACTGGGGTCCCAGCACTGAGCCTTGCGGTACCCCACTAGTCACTGCCTGCCATTCTGAAAAGGTCCCGTTTATTCCCACTCTTTGCTTCCTGTCTGCTAACCAATTCTCCACCCACACCAATACCTTACCCCCAATACCGTGTGCTTTAAGTTTGCACACTAATCTCCTGTGTGGGACCTTGTCAAAAGCCTTTTGAGAATCCAAATATACCACATCCACTGGTTCTCCCCTATCCACTCTACTAGTTACATCCTCAAAAAATTCTATGAGATTCATCAGACATGATTTTCCTTTCACAAATCCATGCTGGCTTTGTCCGATGATTTCACCGCTTTCCAAATCTGCTGTTATTACATCCTTGATAACTGACTCCAGCAGTTTCCCCACCACCGACATTAGGCTAACCGGTCTATAATTCCCCGGTTTCTCTCTCCCTCCTTTTTTAAAAAGTGGGGTTACATTAGCCACCCTCCAATCCTCAGGAACTAGTCCAGAATCTAACGAGTTTTGAAAAATTATCACTAATGCATCTACTATTTCTTGGGCTACTTCCTTAAGCACTCTAGGATGCAGACCATCTGGCCCTGGGGATTTATCTGCCTTCAATCCCTTCAATTTACCTAACACCACTTCCCTACTAACATGTATTTCGCTCAGTTCCTCCATCTCACTGGACCCTCTGTCCCCTACAATTTCTGGAAGATTATTTATGTCCTCTTTAGTGAAGACAGAACCAAAGTAATTATTCAATTGGTCTGCCATGTCCTTGCTCCCCATAATCAATTCATCTGTTTCTGTCTGCCGGGGACCTACATTTGCCTATACCAGTCTTTTCCTTTTTACATATCTATAAAAGCTTTTACAGTCCGTTTTTATGTTCCCTGCCAGTTTTCTCTCATAATCTTTTTTCCCCTTCCTAATTAAGCCCTTTATCCTCCTCTGCTGAACTCTAAATTTCTCCCAGTCCTCAGGTGAGCCACTTTCTCTGGCTAATTTGTATGCTTCTTCTTTGGAATTGATACTATCCCTAATTTCTCTTGTCAGCCACGGGTGCACTAACTTCCTTGATTTATTCTTTTGCCAAACTGGGATGAACAATTGTTGTAGTTCATCCATGCAACCTTTAAATGCTTGCCATTGCATATCCACCGTCAATCCTTTAAGTGTCATTTGCCAGTCTATCTTAGCTAATTCACGTCTCATACCTTCAAAGTTACCCCTCTTTAAGTTCAGAACCTTTGTTTCTGAATTAACTATGTCACTCTCCATCTTAATGAAGAATTCCACCATATTATGGTCACTCTTACCCAAGGGGCCTTTCACGACAAGATTGCTAATTAACCCTTCCTCATTGCTCAAAAACCCAGTCCAGAATAGCCTGCTCTCTAGTTGGTTCCTCGACATGTTGGTTCAAAAACCCATCCTGCATACATTCCAAGAAATCCTCTTTCTCAGCACCTTTACCAATTTGGTTCACCCAATCTACATGTAGATTGAAGTCACCCATTGTAACTGCTGTTCCTTTATTGCACACATTTCTAATTTCCTGTTTAATACCATCTCCGACCTCACTACTACTGTTAGGTGGCCTGTACACAACTCCCACCAACGTCTTCTGCCCCTTAGTGTTACGCAGCTCTACCCATATCGATTCCACATCTTCCCGGCTTATGTCCTTCCTTTCTATTGCGTTAATCTCTTCTTCAACCAGCAACGCCACCCCACCTCCCCTTCCATCATGTCTATCCCTCCTGAATATTGAATATCCCTGAACGTTGAGCTCCCATCCCTGGTCACCCTGGAGCCATGTCTCTGTGATCCCAACTGTATCATAATCATTAATAACAATCTGCACTTTCAATTCATCCACCTTATTACGAATGCTCCCTGCATTGACACACAAAGCCTTCAGGCGCTCTTTTACAACTCTCTTAGCCCTTATACAATTATGTTGAAAAGTGGCCCTTTTTAATGCTTGCCCTGGATTTGTCGGCCTGCCACTTTTACTTTTCTCCTTTGTACTTTTTGCTTCTACCCTCACTTTACACCCCTCTGTCTCTCTGCACTGGTTCCCATCCCCCTGTTGTGAACTAACCTCCTCACGCCTAGCCTCTTTAATTTGATTCCCACCCCCCAACCATTCTAGCTTAAAGTCACCTCAGTAGCACCCGCTAATCTCCCTGCCAGGATATTGGTCCCCCTAGGATTCAAGTGTAACCCGTCCTTTTTGTACAGGTCACGCCTGCGCCAAAAGAGGTCCCAATGATCCAAAAACTTGAATCCCTGCCCCCTGCTCCAATCCCTCAGCCACGCATTTATCCTCCACCTCATCGCATTCCTACTCTCACTGTCGCGTGGCACAGGCAGTAATCCCGAGATTACTACCTTTGCGGTCCTTTTTCTCAACTCCCTTCCTAGCTCCCTATATTCTCCTTTCAGGACCTCATCCCTTTTCCTACCTATGTCATTGGTACCTATATGTACCACGACCTCTGGCTCCTCACCCTCCCACTTCAGGATATCTTGGACACGATCAGAAATATCCCGGACCCTGGCACCAGGGAGGCAAACTACCATCCGGGTCTCTGGACTGCGTCCACAGAATCGCCTATCTGACCCCCTTACTATCGAGTTCCCTATCACAACTGCCCTCCTCTTCCTTGCCCTACCCTTCTGAGCTACAGGGCCAGACTCTGTGCCGGAGGCAGGGCCACTGTCGCTTCCCCCGGGTAAGCTGTCCCCCCCAACAGTACTCAAACAGGAGTACCTGTTGTTAAGGGGCACAGCCACCGGGGTACTCCCTATTACCTGACTCTTCCCCTTCCCCCTCCTAACCGTGACCCACTTGTCTGCCTCCCGTGGCCCCGGCGTGACCACCTGCCTGCAACTCCTCTCTATCAACTCCTCACTCTCCCTGACCAGACGAAGGTCATCGAGCTGCAGCTCCAGTTCCGTAACGTGGTCCCTTAGGAGCTGCATCTCGATGCACTTGGCGCAGATGTAGACGTCCAGGAGGCTTGGAGACTCCAGAAATAATCTTTCACTAAAGATTATTTTTTGTATTCTCATTTAGACTTCTTTCCTGTAAATCTTGGCACTGTCAGTGACAAGCATGGTGAAAGTTTTCAGCAGGACATTGCGGTCATGGAGAAATAGTATCAGGACAACTGGAGTCCATCAATGCTGGTGATTATTGTTGGACACTTAAGCGAGAATCCTCAGACACTGAGTATAAACAAAAACCATCATAAAACTTTTTTAGCTTAGTTGAATTGTAGCAAAGCAATTAAACAGATTATAATCAACAAAAGTTAATTTCTTGTTTCTCCAAATTCCTATGTGATACAAGTAGTCTGAATCTACATTTGCATTCAGATTCAAGCAGTCTTTCATAAACAAAAAAAAAATTCTGCGGTATCAACACTTCCAAAAAAATGTGTTGTCCAGTGTACTGTTTTATGTTCCAAAGTCAAAGTCAAAGTACATTTATTATCGAAGTGTGTATACTTTATAGGACCTTGAGATTTGTCTTCTTACAGGCAGCTACAAAACAAAGAAACCCAACAGAACCCATTAAAACAAAAGAAGGCCATCAAACTCCTGATGTGCAGAGAAAAAAGAAAAAATGTGCAAACAATAAAAGTAAGCAAATAGCATTCAGAACTGAAGTTGTCAAAAGTGAGTCCCCACTGTGATGGTTGCAGGCCACAGCCAGAGTCGGAGCAGAGACCATAAGACCATTCGGCCCATTGAGTCTGCTCTGCTATTCAATCATGAGTTGATCCAATTCTTCCAGTCATCCCCACTCCCCTGCTTTCACCCCATACCCTTTAATACCCTGGCTAATCAAGAACCTATCTATCTCTGCCTTAAATACACTCAATGACTTGGCCTCCACAGCCACTCATGGCAACAAATTCCATAGATTTACCACCCTCTGACTGAAGTAATTTCTCCGTATCTCTGTTCTAAAAGGACATCCTGCAATCCTGAAGTCATGCCCTCTTGTCCTAGAGTCCCCAACCATGGGAAATAACTTTGCCGTATATGATCTGTTCAGGCCTCTTAACATTCGGAATGTTTCTGTGAGATCCCCCCTCATTCTCCTGAACTCCAAGGAATACAGCCCAAGAGCTGCCAGACGTTCCTCATACAGTAACCCTTTCATTCCTGGAATCATTCTTGTGAATCTTCTCTAAACCCTCTCCAATGTCAGTATATCCTTTGTAAAATAAAGAGCCCAAACTGCACACAATACTCCAAGTGTGGTCTCACGAGTGCCTTATAGAGCCTCAACATTACATCCATGTGCTTATATTCTATATCTCCAGAAATGAATGCCAACATTACATTCGCCTTCTGCACCACCGACTCAACCTGGAGGTTAACCTTTAGGGTATCCTGCACGAGGACTCCTAAGTCCCTTTGCATCTCTGCATTTTGAATTCTCTCCACATCTAAATAATAGTCTGCCTATTTATTTCTTCCACAAAAATGCATGACCATACACTTCCCAACATCGTATTTCATTTGCCACTTCTTTGCCCATTCCCCTAAACTATCTAAGTCTCTCCGCAGGCTCTCTGTTTCCTCAACACTACCCGCTCCTCCATCTATCTTTGTATCATTGGCAAATTTAGACACAAATCCATTAATACCGTAGTCCAAATCATTGACATACATCGCAAAAAGCAGTGGTCCCAACACCGACCCCTGTGGAACTCCACTGGTAACCGGCAGCCAGCCAGAACAGGATCCCTTTATTCCCACTCTCTGTTTTCTGCCGATCAGCCAATGCTCCACACACGCTAGTAACTCCCCTGTAATTCCAAGGGCTCTTATCTTGCTAAGCAGCCTCATGTGCGGCACCTTGTCAAAGGCCTTCTGAAAATCCAAGTACATCACACCTACTATATCTCCTTTGTCTACCCTGCTTGTAATTTCCTCAAAGAATTGCAGTAGGTTTGTCAGGCAGGATTTTTCTTTCAGGAAACCATGCTGGCTTTGGCCTATCTTGTCACGTGCCTCCAGGTACGCCATAATCTCATCCCTAACAATCGATTCCAACAATTTCCCAACCACTGATGTCAGGCTAACAATTTCCTTTCTGCTGCCTCCCACCCTTCTTAAATAGTGGAGTAACATTTGCAATTTTCCAGTCATCCAGAACAATGCCAGAATCTATTGTTTCTTGAAAGATCATCGTTACTGCCTCCGCAATCTCTCCAGCTACTTCCTTCAGAACCCGAGTTCATTCGGCGGTTCAAAAGCTCATCTCTGACAGGGAGTTACAGGCTATTGTTTGCAGTGATCGTTCAGCAGAAAAAGTGTAATTAATGAGTATTTAGTTGTTTTCTTTGTTTTATTTGCCACCAGCAAGCAGTCACCGAGCTTCACCAACACCATCATAAACCACCAAGCTGAATGGCCGACTTCTGCTCCTTTGTCTTATGATCTAATGTAACCCTCAGGTTCGGCCGGGGGGGGCGTTAGTCTGGGGAAGACGGTCTCTGGCCCCACCAAACATGTGAAATCTGAGATGCAAAACCTCGTGTTTGTGTGGATGCTACATGACGTGCTACCCTGTTACAAATCAGTATCACGAAATAACTGACAGCACACCAAATGCAATTAAACAACTTAGCTTTATAATTCTTAATTTGACTAAAGGGTTAGTAAAGAAAAGGGCCTAGTTTAATGAAACAGTCTAACATGCACAAGTTGCAGCTCACGGTTTCCCTTCCGCTGGTCCTCCATCGATTTCCCCGGGCTTCGTCAACACCCAGCCCCACTCCAAGTCCACTCTGTCCTGCAGTCTACGACCTCTCCTTTCTCTCTTCATCTCTTGCCAAACAAAAGACTCAGATCACCTCGTTCTGAGGCACACAATAAGAAAAAAACACTCCCTTCATTGGGCGCCGCACATTCCAAAGCCCCCGTTATCTCTAGTCGTAACCCAAACACTGCTGCTACAGAAACACCATTACATTTAGCAGTGCTTCTACAGAAAAACCACAACATTAGCAGTGAAACCTTTCCCAGTGCGTCACACCAATATCTAGAGCCAAAAATATACATAGGAGGGCAGGACAGGACAAATACAACTTCTTCCCAATGCAAAGTGGTCAGTATCTGAAATAGAAGTACAGTACTGTGGATTCCAGTTAATTCAGATAATCGAGACCAATACATTTTGACTCAATTAGCTGAAGTTTCATGGAAATAGTTAAAAGGTATAAGAAATACAAACTACCATTTAACTGGGTTACAAATCATACACTTAAATGAAATACAGAAGAACTGAGAACAGTATCAATATTACCGCAGTGCTATTAAACTGTATTATTTCCTAATAGCTATCGACAGAGGAATTCATCTGCATCACATCCTTCTGACTGTAAATGAACAAAATCAGTGCAGATAGTGGATTGCCATCACACAATGCTGTCGGCATTAGAATCCTTCAAACGTTCACTTTCATTGTAACATTCAAAATGTTATCTTCAATGTAGAAAATATGAAGAATTTGTTATCTTCAAATTCTTCTTAGTTTCTAAATTGTTCAAGTAGTGAAACTGTTTCATTTTCACTTCCAATCATTTCTACCATTTTCAAGCCTGAATGTTTGAAACCTGAGTGAGCAAAACTGTCTCACTGCGTATTTCTCCCCAACCATCAGTGACAAAAATCACTGCTTTTTGAACACAGACACACACAGCTGATGCTATTTAAAAACTGTTCTCTCAAAGCACAACGTTGTAACAGCCACACAAATGCACGCAATAAGAAATTTTCTCAGTTTAGTTTTTGCTCTTTAAGAGTGGACCCAAATCATTTGGCTGCACTGATTAATAGATGGCCCAATTAACTGGAATCCACTGTATTAGAACAGGGAACATAGAACAGTACAGCACAGAACACGGCCATTAGCTGACTTCACTCCGGGACGATTTCCCAATTATAAAGTTCCACCATAGACATAAGCCATGGGGAGATTAAACGAGAGAACTAAGTGGTGGGATAGGGAAAGTAATCCCTAGATTGAAAACAAATAATCAAGGTAGATTTGCTTTTTATTAGAGTAGAAAATGAAAAGGGATTGGAAAAATCTTGCACTGATTTTAATCAAACTGCACACAAACATTAGAAGCACAAATAAAAATTCCTTCAATCAGACATTCAGGCTGAAGATGCAACTGAGACTAAACACGAGAAGGCTGAGTTTTTTCAAAATGCACAACATTAAACAAGCTCAGATTTCAAGGTGAGAGTCTGCATTCATGTCTGTGAGAACTAAATATTCCCACAGAAACATTGTGAGATCAATTCCCTCTGAACTCATTCTGACCCAGTCCCTGGGGTCACTTCACGACCTCTTCCACCGACCCACTTTAAAATGTTTTTTCCAATTAAATGCTTTCATTGTTTGCCTTAGTGAATAAATCCAGGGTTTTATAACTCTGATTATGAACTAACATTGGAAGCCCCCTGCCAGTGCCTGTATTTGTTACCTACACTCCACCCTGCCTAATAATCCTCAGCATTTTCTATGACTTTGTTTTCATAGTCATAGTCATATTGATCCCGGGGGAAATAGGTTAAAATTGTTTTAGCAGTTGTTATGCAATCTTGGACTGCAGTAATCTTATCCCTGAACCAGCTGTCCCAAACGTGGGCAGAGATTTCTGAAATGCTCCTGAGTTTCTGAGATGGCCATTGTGCCTTTGTGTGGAGTGGCGTGATAGCGTAATGCTTTACAGCACTGACAATCAGGGCTCAACTCCCGCTACTGTCCGTAATGAATTTGTGCTTTCTCCCCATGACTGTGTGGGTTTCCTGCGGGTGTTCTCACATTCCAAGCATGTACAGGTCAGGGTTAGTGAGTTGTGGGCGTGCTGTGTTGGTGCTAGAAGGATCGTGACACTTGTAGGCTGCCCAGGCTGATTTGATTTGATGCAAGTGATGCATTTACCTGTCTGTTTTGATGTTTCTATGTACATGCGACAGACAGAGCTAATCTTTTTCTGAAGGATACTGATGGTGTCTTGGCCCAAAACATTGACTGGTTATTCCTCCCCATAGACGCTGTCCGGCCTGCTGAATTCCTTCAGCATTTTGCATGTGTAACTGTAGATTTCCAGCATTTGCAGAATCTTTTTGTTGTTTCAGATCCTCAAGGCAGATACATAACCCAATCTGCTGGTCGTGAGCCTGCTCCCTGCTGCTCTCCGGTTCACGTCAAAATGAAGTGCTTACCACTTCCAGTTCATCTCCTTCACTTTAACTCAGGCTGATCTCTCCAATCGCTCTTCATTGTGTAAAATATAACTTCCCTTTCCTTGCCCTTAGATGATTAAAGTCTTGAAATAGATCTTGTTGCTCTCAGTTCTATTCAAATTATATATTGATTAATGCAGTTAATGGAGCTGAGGTGTCCAAAATTAAATGCAATACTTCAGTAGAGTCTCCCTAATGTGTTTCAGTGAGTTAATACAATATCCTAAGGCTTGTAGTGTACAAGGCTCACAATCAATCCCTCACACTGATTCCCATATTAATCACTGACTCACAAGAAGAATACATTTTTAACGAGAGCCCAAAATCCACTCATCAATTCCATTCCTGCTCCACTTTCATCCCCCAGTGACCATTTATCTTCTCTTCGGTGCTGCAATGTTTTTGGTACCTGAAGGATAAATTCCTTCATCAGGAGTTTGTGTTTATTATCTGACTGTATGTCAGGGTCTTACGGTCCCTTTGGAACAGTGAACAGTTCGTAACTTTATCACATCACATACAATTTGATGTCGGCATTGAATTAAGACATTCTAATTTTCATCCATTAATTTATGTTATGATCAGTTCAAGGACGACTGAAGTACTATCTGTTAATAGGTGATTTCTATTGTCTGCTATTAAGATAGTTATCCATTCTGATCCCACAACCAATTACATTACTGGTCAAGCTAGCTCCTGACAGGGAGGGTAACTTTTGCCCTTCACTATCGAGGACAACTTCAAAAGGCAATGCCTCAAAAGAGCAGCATCCATCATGAAGGAGCCCCATCACCCAGGACATGCCCCTCTTCTCATTTCTGCCGTCAATGAGGGGGGACAGGAGCCTGAAGACGCACACCCAACAATTCAGGAACACTTCTTCCCCACCACCAGACTTCTGAACAGACAATGAACCCATGAACAATATCTCACTATTTTTAAACTCTTTTTGCACTACTTAATTACTTTGTAGTTTATATTTAGGGCGGCAGGGTGGAAATGTGTCTCTACCAAAGGAGGTGTAAGGTGCTCCTTCCCTCCGCTAGCCTGCAGGTCACTTTTGGACAAGGTGTAGCACCTGCTTAGCCCCCAGGTCAGGGTCAGATGAAGCCATGAGAGCAGGTGGTGGTTGGTTGTAGGAGTACTTGGTGCACATCACAACTCCTGATTATGTGACCACTGACAGCAGGCAGACAAACTCTGAAGAGTACTGGTAATGGTTGGGATCATTGTAAAGACACTGCCCAGAAGCTAATGCCAAACCAAGAACAATCACGGTCATGAAACTGGGATTGCGCACGCCATCCAGACACAATACCTAATGATGATGATACATCTACAATATAATTTATTTATAAATAATTTATTTTTCCATGACATATGAATATCAAGAAAGCAGGGAATGTCTGCAAATCAGTTAACCTGTAGACACTGAAAATCCCAAATATGGACAAAAGATAATGGACACAGACGTGACAGCATCTGTGGAGGGAGAAGTGGTTATTATCTCCGATCTGGACTCTGATTAGGAGGAGCAGAGATGAAGTCATCGTGTGATAATCTGAACTCTGCTATGTGGAGTGGATGTTTCTTGTAGTGGGAGGGTGGAGGACACAGCCTCAGAATAGAGGGACATCCCTTTACAGCAGCGATAAGGAGGAATTTCTTTAGCCAGAAAGAAGGCGGTAAATCTGTGGAATTCTTTGCCACAGACACCTGTGGAGGCCAAGCCATTGAGTATATTTAAAGCAGAGGTTGGTAGGACCTTGATTAGTAAGGGCTTCAAAGGTTATGGGGAGAAGGCAGGAGAACGTGGTTGAGAGAGACAAAAAAAATCAACCATGATGGAATGGTAGCACAGACTCGATGGGCCAAATGAACTAATTCTGCACCTATATCTTCTGGTCTAATGGTCTTATCACCAGCAGGCATTGAGATGAACAGGAGAGTGAGGAGGCCTGTCTGTGTGAGGGAGGGAGAGGAGGCCTGTCTGTGTGAGGGAGGGAGAGGAGGTCTGTCTGTGTGAGGGAGGGAGAGGAGGTCTGTCTGTATGAGGGAGGGAGAGGAGGTCTGTCTGTGTGAGGGAGGGAGAGGAGGCCTGTCTGTGTGAGGGAGGGAGAGGAGGCCTGTCTGTGTGAGGAACGGAGAGGAGGTCTGTCTGTGTGAGGGAGGGAGAGGAGGCCTGTCTGTGCGAGGGAGGGAGAGGAGGTCTGTCTGTGTGAGGGAGGGAGAGGAGGACTGTCTGTGTGTGGGAGGGAGAGGAGGCCTGTCTGTGTGTGGGAGGGAGAGGAGTGTGGTAAACCATGTATATATGTTGTAACTTGGTTACCTGTCTGGACACACCCCTCTGCTGACTGCCCCTGTGGCTCCTCCCACAGAGTCCTGTATAAAGGTGTTCGCCTTGCCCCTCCCCCTCAGTCCGGGGGCAGACACTCACTGTGGAGGTCGTATTGTACAGCGAATAAAAGCCTTTCAGTATTTTACCAAACCTCAGTCTTTTGGAGTAATTGAAGGTGCTTCAATTTTATTCGCTGTACGTTTTAAAACATGGAACAGACCCTGAGACCAGAAAAATTAGACCTCGATCCGCAAATGCCTGACGCCGGAAACGCTTTCGAACTCTGGCTGGCCTGCTTCGAAGCGTATCTAGAGGAGATTAAAGCGACCGACCCCGTAGCGAAGCGCAGAGTTTCTACTCTCCAGGGTCAGTCCACGGGTCTATTCGCTGATGACAGACCAGCCAAACTACGACGGCGCAATGAACGCACTCAAAAGACAATACCTGCAGATGATAAACAGCGTCTCTGCTCGGCATCGCTTAGCGACACGGCAACAACGCCCCGGGGAATCGAGTGCTGAGTTTGTCCGGGCCCTACGGACGCCCGTGCGAGCCTGCAATTGCCAGGAGCTGACGGCGGCGCAGCATGCAGAACTCCTAGTGAGAGACGCCTTCGTTACGGGGACCAGGTCAGTGTACGTGCGCCAGTGGCTGCTGGAAAAAGCCGATCTTACCCTAAATTCGGCGATGGAGCTGGCTGATACGTTGGAGGCCGCTCTGCATAACTCCAAGGCTCTCCAGGCACGCGATCCCCCGATGGCCTCGTGGGTGCCACAGACCCCGCAACCCGCCAGCGAATCAACCTCGGCTGCCGCCAGTTGTGAGTCCGCGAAGTGCTACTTCTGCGGACTGGAGAAGCACCCCCGGAAACGCCGCCCGGCCCGACAAGCTACCTGTTCCAGCTGTGGAAAGAAGGGCCACTTCGCCAAGGTCTGTAAGTCAAAACCGCGAGCGGGATCGAGCAGCGCCGCGTGTGAGACGTGGGGGTCGCCATCTTCCCTGCCGCCATCTTCCCTGCACACCGCCACCACGTGCGAGACATGGGGGCAGCCATCTTGGTCGGCGCCACCTCCCACCACCTACGACCAACGGGTGCTCACAGGCCACCCCACCGCGCCGGACCAAGACAGCGACCCCACCCTGGCTTCCGTGACCCTCGACCAAAGCACTCCCCACCAGCTCGCAAGGTCAATGATGGACATCCTGGTGGAGGGGCACAGGACAAGCTGCCTGTTTGACACAGGCAGCACGGAGAGTTTTATCCACCCGGCCACGGTGCAGCATTGTGGACTCATGATACGGCCGGTAAGTCGGAGGGTCACCATGGCCTCCAGGTCGCATACAGCAGACATCCGGGGGGGTTGTGTAGCGACACTAGTGGTGCAGGGCACAGAATATCGAGACTTTACGTTACTGGTCCTGCCCCTGTGTTGTTGGGGTTGGACTTCCAGAGCCACCTGAAAAGCGTGACAATGAAGTATGATGGGCCCCTCCTACTAATTACTGTCATAAATCCCCTGTTTTGTAGAGATATGTCACGTACCCCGCTACTGACCACACACACACACCGACCCGCGCATCCCACCCAACATCCTGCCAACTGCCACACTACCAACACCACTTGTGGCCTCTCCACCCTCAGGATCCCTCCCCCACCGCTGTTCGCCAACCTGACCCCCGACTGTAAACCTGTGGCAACTAAAAGCAGGAGGTACAGCGCGGGGGACAGAGCTTTCATTAAGTCGGAGGTGCAGGGGCTGCTCAGGGAGGGGGTCATTGAGGGAAGCACAAGTCCTTGGAGGGCGCAGGTGGTCGTTGCTCGGAACGGGGAGAAGAATAGGATGGTCGTGGACTATAGTCAGACCATCAATAGGTTCACGCAGCTCGACGCGTACCCTCTACCCCGCATCGCGGATATGGTCAATCAGATAGCATAGTACAAGGTGTACTCGACCATAGACCTAAAATCCGCTTACCATCAGCTCCCCATCCGCCGGGAGGACCGCCCTTACACTGCCTTCGAGGCGGACGGCAGGCTTTATCAATTCCTGTGCGTCCCCTTTGGTGTCACGAATGGTGTATCTGTCTTCCAGAGGGCAATGGACCGGATGGTGGACCAGTGCCAACTGAAGGCCACATTCCCATATCTGGATAACATCACCATCTGCGGTCACGACCAGCAGGATCAGGACAACAACCTCCAAAAATTTCTCCAAGCGGCCAAATCTTTCAGCCTCACCTATAACAAGGACAAGTGTGTATTTGGGACCACCCGACTTGCTATCCTTGGGTGTGTCGTGGAGAATGGAGTCATTGGCCCTGACCCCAACCGTATGCGCCCCTTGTTGGAACTCCCTCTTCCCAATACCCTCAGAGCCCTCAAAAGGTGCCTGGGCTTCTTTTCATATTACGTCCGAGGGGTCTCTAACTATGCAGACAAGGCCCGCCCCCTGGTCAAGTCCACCACATTCCCCCTCTCTGCCGAGGCCCACACGGCCTTCAACCGCATAAAAGGGGACATTGCCAAAGCAGCAATGCATGCGGTGGATGAGGCCATTCCCTTCCAAGTAGAGAGTGACGCCTCCAACTTTGAGCTGGCTGCTACCCTCAACCAGGCAGGAAGACCAGTGGCGTTCTTCTCCCGTACCCTTCAAGGCCCTGAAATTCGGCACTCTGCGGTAGAGAAAGAGGCCCAGGCCATAGTGGAAGCTATAAGGCACTGGAGGCACTATTTTGCCGGCAAAAGGTTCACCCTGCTAACTGACCAGCGCTCAGTCGCGTTCATGTTTAATAATCAGCAGCGGAGCAAAATCAAAAATGATAAAATTCTGAGGTGGAGAATCGAACTCTCCACCTACAACTACAACATCATGTACAGGCCTGGGAAGCTCAACGAGCCCTCCGATGCACTATCCCGGGGAACATGCGCCAGTGCGCAGATCGACCAGCTATACGCCCTACATGTAGACCTTTGCCACCCGGGAGTCACCCGGCTTTTCCACTTCGTGAAAGCCCGGAACCTGCCTTACTCCCTTGAGGAGATCAGGATGATGACCAGGGACTGCCAAGTCTGCGCAGAGTGCAAACCGCACTTCTACCGACCTGAAAAGGCACCACTCATCAAGGCCACCCGCCCCTTTGAGCGACTGAGTGTTGACTTTAAGGGCCCCCTTCCCTCCACCGACCGCAATGTGTACTTTCTTAACGTAATTGACGAGTACTCGCGGTTCCCCTTCGCCATCCCCTGCCCTGACACCACTACCACGTCAGTTATAAAAGCCCTGCGCAAGCTCTTCACTCTGTTCGGATACCCATGCTATATCCACAGTGACAGAGGGTCCTCGTTTATGAGTGACGAGCTGCGCCAATATCTACCGGCTAGGGGAATTGCAACCAGTAGGACCACGAGCTATAATCCCCGGGGGAATGGACAGGTAGAGAGGGAGAATGGCACAGTGTGGAAAGCCACACTCTTAGCCCTCAGGTCAAAGGGACTGCCGGCCTCCCGCTGGCAGGAGGTCCTTCCCAAGGCACTCCACTCCATCCGCTCCCTGTTATGCACAGCCACCAATGCCACCCCTCTTGAGCGGCTCTTTTCTTTTCCCCGAAAATCGACCACTGGAACCACCCTACCATCTTGGCTGACGTCCCCGGGGCCAGTGCTGCTCCGGAAACATGCGAGGAGCCATAAATACTCCCCGATAGTCGAGAGGGTTCACTTACTTCATGTGAACCCCCAGTACACCTACGTGGTTTTACCTGATGGGCGGGAGGACACGGTCTCCATCCGCAACCTGGCGCCCGCAGGAGCTCCGGGCCCCTACCCTGAACACTCCGTGGTGACTATTGACCCCGTACCCACCAATGTATGTACCTACGAGACACCGTGCACCCCAAACCCTATACAGACACCACACGACACTCCCATACCGGGCGCGACGCACACGCACGAGGGATTACCGACACCTAACGTGCTGGCACCTGAAGTCAGGCCGGAACCAGCACAACCGCCATCGCCAGTGCAATCACCACCGGTGCTACGTAGATCACAGCGACGGACTCGACCGCCTGATAGACTTAACCTGTAAATATACTTCTTGTAAATATTGTCAGTCACTTCACCCCGCGGGACTCTTTTTAAAAAAAGGAGGGGTGAATGTGGTAAACCATGTATATATGTTGTAACTCGGTTACCTGTCTGGACACACCCCTCTGCTGACTGCCCCTGTGGCTCCTCCCAGAGAGTCCTGTATAAAGGTGTTCGCCTTGCCCCTCCCCCTCAGTCCGGGGGCAGACACTCACTGTGGAGGTCGTATTGTACAGCGAATAAAAGCCTTTCAGTATTTTACCAAACCTCAGTCTTTTGGAGTAATTGAAGGTGCTTCAAGGAGGTCTGTCTGTGTGAGGGAGGGAGAGGAGGCCTGTCTGTGCGAAGGAGGGAGAGGAGGTCTGTCTGTGTGTGAGGGAGAACAGGCCTGTCTGTGTGTAACTGGGTGGGTGGGAGGGAGAAAAGAAAGAGCTTTGTTTTGCTGGTGTGTTGTTTTCTTGTAGTAGTTGCTTATGTTGTAGGCATGCTAAGTTGTCATTAGACCACTTGTCAATGCTTGTGGGCTGCCCCCAGCACATCCTTAGGTTGTGCTGGTTGTTAACAAAAACAGCGTGTTTCACTGTATGTTACAACATATATGGAATAAATAAATTAATCTGAATTCGCATCTGATCAGCCATGATCTCATTGGATGCTGAAGCAGACTCAAGGTGCCCAATGACCAACTCCTGCTTCTCGTTGACAGACATCCCACCTCTCCTGGAAGTTCCGGGAGTCTCCCGCATATGAATAGTGGCTCGCTGATGCCCGCAAATTATATACAATATCATGGAAATCAATTTTTTTGAGAGCGAGCGAGCAAGAGAAAGCAAGAGAGAGCGTGAGAGCAACCACGAGAGAGAGAGCGCACGAGCAAGAGAGAGCGAGAGCGCACCATGGCAGAGTGTTCCAAAAAAAGAAAATTTAAAACGTATGCCACTCCAGACTACACTAAAGTGTACCCCTGCCTAATAGGGGTCAAAATAATGACAGTGTTGCTCGCTGCACTGTTTGCAACAGTGACTTTTCTATTGCCCATGGTGGCTTAAGACTGTAAAAGACATGTTGAGGTGAGTTTAACAGGTGTCACTCATTCATTAGCATAGCTAACGTTATTTAAACTAGCTGCTAAGGAGCTACTCTATTGCAGACATCCCACCTCTCCCGGAAGTCTCCCACAAATTGATGGTGCTACCTCCCTGAAATGAGTTTTGCAGGGTGGGATGTCTGCGTTGAAACGTTCATACATCCTTAAAACTGTAATCTCCTGATTCAGTGCTACTGATTTAGAAGATGCACTTAATATGTTAGAGGGGCACCAGAGCAGTTGTGTAAATTAGGTTCAGAAGATTATTTGGAAATATACTTTTAAATACACTCAGCAACTGCTACCTATAGTTGTCTCTTTATTAACTTACCTTCCAGTCAGAGACATTTGGGCAAACACCATCCTACAACAAAACGTCCCACTGTTTGCTGGGATTTTCCCTTTGAAAACACTCCGCCTCAGTTCCTCCTTCACTCCTAATGCAAAGACTTCTGGTGGATAAACTTCATTCACTAGATACATTTATATGTTCAGGAATTTGCTGTGGTGTGTTGGTGCGACATACAACAAATAACATTCAACCCTTGTAAAGAATAAGGCAATATATAAAATAATAAAGATCGAATAAAATGTCATAAATAGTCCAGTATGTGTTTACAATGTCCAATGCATTGTGAAAAGTTGTTTTAAGTGTTTACAGTGATAGGGGTAATAGACAGGGAGGGATGTGGATGACTAACCAGAATGATTGATCAGGTTAGCTGTCTGAGAGAAGAAATATTTAAGATAATGTGAAGTTTTTGTTTTAATAGCCCGATAGCACTTTCCAGAAGGGAGCTTTTGGAAAAGGCAGTTTGCAGGGTGAGTAGTGTCCGCAATGATTTTTCCTGCCCAGTTCTTTGACCTGGACACAGAGATGGTAGACTGCAGCTGATGACCATTCTGCTGAGCTGTCAGTTCACTGTAGTTTTTGTGTATTGAGAGAAGATGCAACAGTAATGGCTAATGTGAAGATGCTCTTGATGATGGCAGTGTAAAATTGCACCAGTATGTTCTGCGGATGATGGAATTTTACCTCTACCAAGCCTTTTTGTTGAAGAAATAGATACGGTTTTTGGACATGTTTTAAGGTTACTGACATTGCACTTGTGTGGGCAACAATGCCATCACACCCCAGCCTATTGGCACACCTGGTGGAAAATGTTTACTTGCTAGAGAATAGGCCTTCTGTGGCTTGTAATATTGATGTGACTCAGACACTGCTGTAGATTGAACAACCACGTTTATTCAACAGACTTCCAGTTTTACCTCTCTACGTCCTGACATCATACGCACTCTGTTCCTACGAATACTCACACAATACATTATATCCCCTCCTCAAGATTATTTTTACAACACTGTGAATTACCAAAACAATGTCTCTATGTCCTTCTTACAGTGCAAAAACCACGACATAAACTAAAAAAAATCTTAACTTCTTGTACTATATTCTGCATTGTACCCCACAATACTAACAGCAGTGTATTTTCTTTTACTAACATAGACTAATAAACCTTTTATTTCACACCTTGGAACTTATAACATGTGTGACTTTGCCCCAAACTGTGTGAGACTGTATGTACGTCTAGTCTCTGTATCGAGCTGGAAGTTTGACTTGTCTCCCAGACCGTGTGTGATACAACTGTGACTGTGCTTGACCTTCATCAGTGTGAGTCTCTCCAGTGACCTCTGTGTCTTTGCGGTCTGCATCACTCTTGGTGTCGTTTGTTTCCATGTCTGTATCTGTGGAAATGTCCAATCTTCTCCCATGGCCTTCCTGGTAGTGGGTGGGGAAGCAGAGGCTCTCTTGGATTGCTGTTTTTGTTTTCATTACAGACAGCACACTGAGACACAATGTCCTCTATCTGAGTTGACATGCCTGGCCAATAGAGAATGTCTCTTGCTCTTTCTTTACATTTCACTATCCCCAGGTGTGACTCATGAATTCTGTTCAGCATTTCCTGTCTCATTTGGTTTGGTACGATGAGTTTTGCCGTTTTGAACATTAGTCCTGATGCATAGCTGATTTCCTCTTTAAATGTCCAGTATTTCTGCATTTCCTTTGGAACATCTTTTCCTTCTGTTAGCCATTCATTCATTGTAATGTCTCTTAGCATTTGCATTTCAGGATCATCTGCAGTCACTTTCCTGAACATGTTCAACTTCTCCTCAGAGATGGGTAGCTGAGATGTAACCCAGTTGACCTCCAGCTCTCTTCCTAACAATTCTTCCTTTTGCTCTTTGAGGTAAGCACGGCTCAAAGCATCAGCGATGTACAGTTCTTTTCCTGGCTTATAGGTGACTGTGAGAGTGTACCTCTGTCGCCTGAGAAGCATCCTTTGCAGCCTCATAGGAGCTTGGTGGAGTGGCTTTTTGAAGATGCTCTCAAGTGGTTTGTGATCACTCTCAATCTGGATTTCTTTGCCATATACATATTGGTGGAACTTCTCACACCTATAAACTATGGCGAGTAATTCCTTCTCGATTTGAGCATATGGACGTTGACAGCCCGTAAGTGCTCATGATCCATACGCCACAGGCCTCCCATCCTGCAGTATAACAGCTCCTATTCCCTCCGAACTGGCATCCACAGACATCATCACCGGTTTATTGACATCATAGAACTTGAGTGCTGGTGCATTGGTAACCAACTGCTTCAATGTGTCAAAACTTTTCTCTTGTTCATCTTCCCAATGCCATTCAGTGTTGCTCTCTCGTAGCTTTCAGAGTGGAGTGCTGACCTCTGATAAGCTGGGAATGAATTTGGCAAGATACTGTATCATGCCCATGAACCTCAATAGTTCTTGCTTGTCTTCGGGTGGTGGTAGCTGTACCACAGCTCTGACCTTTTCATCATCTGGTTTTAGTCCATCAGCACTGAGTACATGACCTATGTATTTGATCTCTGTAGTTCTGATCTTACATTTACTTCTGTTCAGTTTTAGGTTGTACTCACGTGCTCTCTCCAGGAGCTTCCTCAGTCTCTGATCATGTTCCTCAATTGTGTCACCCCATATCAGCAAATCATCAGTGATGTTGACCACCCCATCCAGGTCTTCAATCATTTGTGCCACGGATCTCTGGAATACCTCTGATGCAGAAGAAATCCCAAAGGGTGGACGCAGGAAACGATATCTCCCTATGGGCGTGTTGAAATTGCATAATTTGCAACTTTCCTCATCCAGCTTGATCTGCCAGAAACCTTGATTTGCGTCTAATACTGAAAAGTATTTTCCATTAGGCATGCGGGAGACAACCCCTTCAACCGTGAGCAGCGGATAGTGCTCTCTTTTGATGGCTTGGTTGAGATCTTGTGGATCCATGCAAATCCTTGTCTTTTTTCTGTGACCACTGTCACCATACTATTCAGCCAGTCGGTTAGTTCTATTTGTCTTGTTATGACTCTCATCTGTTCCATTCTGTGTAGCTCCTCCACTACTCGATCCCTGAGAGCTACTGGAATCTTTCTCGGGGCATGCACGACTGGTGCAATAGTTGGATCAATCTG
This sequence comes from Mobula hypostoma, assembly GCF_963921235.1. Taxonomy (NCBI): domain Eukaryota; kingdom Metazoa; phylum Chordata; class Chondrichthyes; order Myliobatiformes; family Myliobatidae; genus Mobula; species Mobula hypostoma. The sequence goes on along the minus strand of NC_086114.1, from coordinate 2,879,551 downwards.
GATATGGTGTTTCCCTGGTAAACATCCTAATCCAGAAAACAAGTCATCAAAGTCTTTGAGAATGTCATTTTCTTTTTCAACACCATAGATTCGCTTCACCAGGCCTAGCTTTGTGCATGTTGCTTTGCCCAGTATTGCTGGAACATGTTGCTGTACTATTTCAAACTTTACCTTGTGTTTTTGTCCTTTGTACACACAGGTGAGTGCGTTTTTGCCCAGTGGCGCCGTCTTGTGGCCGAAATATGCAACAAGCTTGCAGGTGGATTTTCTCAGTCTTCCTCTGATGTCCATTGAGTTGAATGTTTCTGCTGACATTACATTGCACTTTGCCCCAGTGTCAAGCTTAAATGTCACATTCCTCCTGTTTATTATCAGATCTTGAGTCCAATCATCTTCATCCTCCATCTCTGCATTGTCAACATTCTTGATGCATATCTCCTGTTCCACTTCAACTGTGCCAATGAACATGTCACTGTTGTCCTCACTCTGTTCCACAGCATGCATTTTCCTTGCGTGCTCCTTCGATTTGCACTTCTTTGCAAAGTGGTTTCTTTTCTGGCATAACTTGCATGTCTGACCAAAGGCTGGACATTTTCTGTATCCATGTTTATAACCAGATCTCTTGCAGTTAACTTCCTTTTGATCATCCTGTGGAGCTGGCTTTGTCCTACTCTTGTCAGTTTTCACAGTTTTTATTTTGTGCACTTCAATCTCTTCATTGAGCACTTTAACCTGACGACGTGATCTCGCTGGCATGGCAAACATCAATCGCCTTTTCTAATGTAAGATCCGCCTCTCTCAATAGCCTGTCTCTCACTTGATCATCTCGTATGCCGCATACAATCCTGTCACGTATTAAAGAGTCATGCAGTTGTCTGAACTCAGTCTTTTGCCTTGTTCTTCAAATCTGTTACATCGGCACCTATGGTCTCCGTTGGTCCTTGAGCCCTCATGAAAAACATGCGTCGGATGTACGGTAGGTTTTTTCTCGGTTCACAGTAATCTTGAAACTTTTTCTTCAACACTTCAATTTTATCTTGCTCATCATCTTGGAAGACAAACATGTTACAAACCTTTATTGCCTCTTCCCCCGCTACATGCAGAAACGTAGCACATTGCACTTTCTTCATCTTTTCAGCTAGGCCGCTAGCAGTGCAAAACTGCTCAGACTTCTGGATCCATATTTTCCAGTTCTCAGCAAGATTACCTTGTCGGCTTAAACTTGACGGTGACTGTAACTGTGACATCTTTTACGTGTCTTCTCTTCCTTTTTTTTCTTTGCAATTTCTTCTGACACCATGTAATATTGATGTGACTCGGACACCGCTATAGATTGAACAACCACGTTTATTCAACAGACTTCCATTTTTACCTCTCTACGTCCTGATGTCATACGCACTCTGACACTACGAATGCTCACACAATACATTACATGGCTCACTTTATCTACATTCTAACTGGGCATTTCAACTCAGTGATGGCCTTGGAGTGAAGTTTGATTTGGCACACAGGTCCCACTACACTAGTGGATAGTTCAGGTGCAGCATTAACATCTCATGCCCTGGCATAGCTCTGTCGGTAACCTCTCTGGAATTTCCCTTCCTCTAATCGGCATGGTCAAGGTTAGCATAATGCTATTACTGTGCCTGCTATGAGATCGAAGTTTGATTTCTGCCATTGTCTGCAAGGAGTTTGTACATCCTCCCTACGTCTGTGTGGTTTTCCTGTAGATGCTCCCGTTTCAAAGTTGAAAGTACATTTATTATCAAAGTATGTATACATTATATAACCTTGAGATTGGTCACCTTACAGACAGCCATAAAGAAACCCAAAAGAAACCATAAAAATGACTGACAAACAGCAATGCAGAGAAAAAAAACAAATCGTGCACAACTGAAAGTACGCAAATAGCATTAGAATGAAAGTGATTGTCAGACATGAAGCCCAGAGCAGCCAGAGCAGGCTGTTATGTTACTTCTGTTTAAACGTACCGTGGGTTAACAGTGAAGAATCATATTCTGGAAGAATTAGAGAACTTTTATTTACTGTAATAAACAAACATGTCTTAACCCCGCCACGTGCTGAAACATTCTGGCAAACCCCACACATGCTCAGTGCTCTGTTCAATCAGGTACTGGCACAGCATTGCACATGATATCATCACATCTTCCTTTCCTTAAAAAGAAAAAATAAATAACAACATTAATCAAAGCAAGGACGTAATTTAACAAGTCTCTATCAGTCTCTCTGTGGGTTTACGAACATGAGTAGACCTCCTAAGTGGTACACACAGATCTTGTGATTCCTTGTTATTATTTACATGTTTTGTCTCGTCTGCATCAGTTAATTGAATCTCTGAAGAATCACATCTTCTTTTCCTTAAAAAGAAAAACAAGTAACAACATTAACCAATAAACAAATCAGCTAAGGGAAACTCTGAAGTTGGCTCTTCGATATCAGAGCCATGACTCTTCCTGTGCTTCTTCGTTTTCTTCTTCTTTTCTGCTTTAAGCTTTTCCTTATGTATCTCAACTAAACTTTTTGCTATACTCTCACATGTCTCCTGGTTAGAATCTGGAATTTCAGGTAAGCAGTTCATGCTATCCCTGCTTCTGTTTGGACTGTATCTTTCCTAATTCCTTCCGCTTCCATTTGTAATGAAATATGAATCTTCTTTTCTTCATCTAATTCATTCGTAAACTGTGTAATCTCTTTTTTATGCTGAGACTTCATCATTTCAATAAAACTTCTCAATTCCTTCACTTGTGCTTTCACTTCTTCCTTATACTGTGCCCACTGTGAGCGTTCTTGCTCTAGACAGTGAGTAGACTGAATCTCATATTGTCTCAGTGTCTCTTTCATTATCGCTTGTATTGAGCACTCGCTTCCTGCCATTGCTTTTTCACATCATCAATTGCCTCCTGTTTGGTCATCTCAGACACTGCAACTACTGCTTTTATATTCTCCATGCCAGCATTTTCATAAAGTGCATCTATATAAAATTCCTCACGTTCATCTTCAATCACTACATTTACTTGCTTCATTTCATTTTCCTTCTTTCTACTTCTACAACAGCGTGAAAAATGATTAATCTTACCGCAGTTGTAGCAAAGTTTGCCATATGCGAAACACTGACTTGGACGGTGTTCCCACACACAGCGATCAGATGACTGTTTTTTCAAATGCCATCTTGCTCTGCGTCGGTTTGTCAATGTATTATTATATTTCTTGATATATTCGCGTTTTTTATGGTGTTTTCATTGCAGTTTTTGACAGAAAGCTCTTCAGCCTGCGACATTACGGTCTCAGGAGCTTTGCAGAGCGCAAAAGCTTCTTCAAAATTTAAATCTTGCTCACGCAACAGCCTTTCTCTCAGTGCATTATCTCAAATGCCACAAACCAGTCTATCTTTAATAAGAGAGTCTGTGAGCAATCCAAACTCGCACTTTCTACTACGCTTTCTTAACTCAGTAACATACTGATCAATTGTTTCAGCTGCTCTCTGCGCACATGTGAAGAATTTGTATCGCTCATACGTTAAATTACGCTTAGGTATACAAAATACTTCAAATCTGTCCATTATCGACTTTAAATTGAAATTATCTCCATCTTCAAAGACAAAATTATTATATGCCTCTACCGCGGCATTCCCGATTACATGGAGCAGGATTGCAGCTTTCGTTTTGTCCGCTTTTCTATCAGCTCCAATTGCCGATAAATTCTCAGCTACATTTCCAGTCAGCTGCAATTCTGGTGGGGGTTGTAAACCTTCCATTTTACTGTATACAATTGGAACCTTTTTCTTCTTTTTTTCGATGATCTTCAATTCTCGATTCTCCCATATTATTCTTCCAGAACCACTTCTGACACCATGTTATGTTGCTTCTGTTTAAATGTACCTTGAGTTAACAATGAAGAATCATATTCTGGAAGAATTAGAGAACTTTTATTTACTGTAATAAACAAACATATCTTAACCCCGCCACGTGCTGAACCATTCTGGCAAAGCCCATGCATGCTCAGTTCTCTGTCCAGTCAGGTACTGGCACAGCATTGCACATGATATCACCACACAGGCCACAGCTTCAGCCTCAGTGCAGAGTAAACATGATGGTGCAGTGAGCAGAAGTGTCCCGACCCTCACCTCTGGTCCCAACACCCAGGTTTTTCAATCCATCTGGTCCAGCGTTCAAATCATCTAAATATTCGGTTGTTCCCCTCCTAAGACCTGGACCCTGTCACTTTGACATGATCCAGGCCAGCGCCCCACTGGCAGGTTTCGGCCCATACTTGGCCTTTTCAAATTGGCCCGGCACTTAGATTGATCAAACCTCGCTCTCGGTTTAGGTGGACGGGCTTTGAACCTGCCTCTCCTCTGCTCCAACCTTCTTGCACCCCATTCACCTCAACTTCACCTTGAACAAGCCTCGACCTCGTCCCGACTTCATCTCGCACTGCATGCTTCCACCCCTGACACAGCTTCGCTTTCGTGTGTCACCTCATTGCTTGCGGTCATTGTTTCCCATAATTTTTTACAGGAAAAGTATTATTAGTAAAGTATTTGGTTGTATTCCTCAATTTGTTAACTATCAGTTAAGTAGTCACTCATCTTCAGCTGCGCCATCTTAAACCGGAGGTTTCATCCCACACTCCAAAGACGTGTGGCTTGGGGTTAGAGTTAGTCAGGTGTGGGCATGAGTTTTGCCGCACATTCTGAAGACATATGGCTTGGGGTTAGAGTTAGTCAGGTGTGGGCATGCTATGTTGTCGCTGGAAGCATGGCAACACTTGTGGGCTGCCCCAGCATAATCGTCACTGATTTAATTTGATGCAAGTGATGCATTTCATTATAAGTTTTTATGTACATGTGACAAAACAAGCTAATCTCCGGGAGCCCAGAAGGTGATCTAATGTTCAGCACTTTGTTGGATGCAGACTGTGGCAGGAAGGAATGGTAATCGTGGGGGGAACCCTATGGGGGAACATATAGAAACGACATCCTCCACAATTCACCCTAATTCAGGAAGGGCAATTGAGCAGTCAATCAATGCTGCCTAGCAAACAGGCAGAGCTATGGTGTGAGCTGTCAGGAGAGCCTGAAGTCAGGAAGCTCAGCAAACCTCCCTTAGTGAGGATCGAGCAGAACATGGAAACAGACACTTTAAGAGACAATCTGAGAGATCAGGGTGGTGGAGAAGTCATCAGTGTAGGGTAGAAACAGTGAGTGTGCCACACAGCCCGACATTAAACACTACCCGGGGCTGAGGCACCAGAGATTCTGTAGATGCTGAAACTCTGCCTCCACAACCTCTCCACTACCTGTTCTGGCATTCTGGTTCCCATCCCCCTGCAACTCGAGTTTAAACCCCACCGTGCAGCATCAACAAACCTTCTCGTTAGGATATTAGTCCCCCGTGAGTACAGGTCCCCACCTTCCCTAGAAGAAAACCTAATGATCCAAAAATTTTATGCCTTCCCTCCTACACCAACTTCTTAACCATGTATTAAACTGTATAATCTTCCTAGTTCTGGCCTCACTAGCACGTGGCACAGGTAACAATCCTGAGATCACAACACTGGAAGTCCTGCCTTAACTTAACACCTAACTCCTTGAATTCGCTATGCAGAACCTCGTCACTCATCTTACCCATGTCATTGGTAGCTACATAGACGACAACGTCTGGCTGTTCACCCTCCCACTTAAGAATGCTGAGGACTCAATCAGAGATATCCCGGACCCTGGCACCCAGGAGGCAACATACCACTTGGGAATCTCGTTCTTGCCCACAGAACCTCCTCTCTGTTCCTCTAACTAACAAATCCCCTATCACCACAACATGCCTCTTCTCCCCCACCTTCTCTCCATGTCATAGAGGCAGACTTAGTGCCAGAGACCCAACCATTGTGACTTTCCTCTGTTAGGTCATCTTACCCCTCCCCCCACCCCCAACAGTATCCAAAGTGATGTACCTGTTGTTGAGGGGGATACTCTGCTCTGGCTCCTTAACCCCTTTCCCCTTCCTGACTGCCACTCATTTTCCTGTGTCCTGCACCTTGGGTGTAACTACCTCTCTGTGTGTCCTATCCATCATCCCCTCAGCCTCCCGAATGACCCGGAGCTCATCCCGTTCCAGCTCCAGCTCGTTAATGCGAATTGTTCGAAGCTGCATCTGGATGCACTTCTCACAGTTGTAGTCATCAGGGACACTGGAGGTCTCCCTGCTTTGCTACATCCTGCAAGAGGAGCGTTCAACTATCCTGCCTGGCATCTCTACTGCCCTATCTGAGCAGATATAAAGAAGGGAAGGAAAAAGCACTTGAGCTTGTCTTTCCTTTTGCTTTCTCTGATTGAAGCCTCTCTTCACTGAAGTTTTGAAGAGCTAAAGCCGTAAGATCACCATTCTGACTCTGTCCACTCAGATGACGGCCATTGCACTTGCCCTTGCTAATCAATCTCAAACACTAATTGGTCACCAGTCAAAGCACTTTTTCACTGTAGCAAACCGCTGCTGCCTTTTGTACTCAGGCAGTGGACCTGATTGAAGTCACCTCCTCTCAAAACTTCCAATGTCCAGATTGGCCGCTGGTCAAAGCTCTTTTTCTGATTCTGTATCTGTATCTGAATCAGAATCAGAATCTAAAATCTGAATCTGCATCTGAATCTGAATCTAAAATCTGAATCTGAATCTGATTCTAAATCTAATTCTAAATCTAAATCTGAATCTGAATCTGAATTTGAACCTGCTATCATTTGTATCATTGTATCATTGAAACATTGTATCATTTCTTAATGCATGTATGTATTTCTAAATGACAATAAAAGAGGACTGAGTGTTCTCATAATCTAATCTAATCTAATCTATCTCTGCTGACTGTTGTAGTCTAGAATCAGGGCTTCATCATTTCTGATGCACTTGCAGGAGGTGATATTGTTCCAACAGGACAAAGCCCTCAAGGTCAACTTGTGATCACATCCTCGACGTGTTGTAAAATTAGTACTGATCAAAACAATGTCTGGATGTGCATGCAGCTGAGAATGAGGAACAATAACCAGCTTCCCCTGCTATTATAGTGCTGAGCATAGGAGGAGATGTTGAACCAGACGTAACTGGTGATTTTGCTTTAAGCAGAAGCGATGTAGGATGCAACTTCTGAAACACTGAGATATGTTGTGAAATTTGTTGCTTTGCGACAGCAGTACAGTGCAATACAGAAAATATACTATAAATTACAATAAGAAATATATATTAAACAAAACGCCATCCTGAAGCATCAACTTTTGAAGATGTCCTCGATGTGAGGGAGGCTAGTACTCATGATAGAGCTGGCTGAGTTTACAGCCCTCTGTAGCTTTTGCCATTGCAGTGCAGTGGTACCTTCATGCCAGTCAGAATGCTCTCCACGGTACACCTGCAGACATTTGTGAGAGCCTTGGGTGACATACCAAATCTCCCCAAACTCTTAACAAAATATTACGATTGGTGTACACGAATATGTTGGGCCAGGACAGATCTTCGGAAATCTTGACAGCCAGGTACTTGACACTGCTCACTGCTGAGCCCTCAATAAGGATTGGTGTGTGTTCCCTGAACATCCCCCTCCTGAACTGATCAGAACAAACTGATTGCCACCAAAGAATGCACTTCATGGTTAAATGGTCTCTGTCAGCTACAGCCCTGGATGTTGACAGTATCCAGATATGATCCTCCAGATAAGACTGAACAGGTCAGGGAGGGAGAAACAGTTCATTTCTCAGCTCAGTGATGTATAACAAACACTATATAAATCCCTATCATTTTTTCTGGGAATATCCATATTGATTGTGTAATCTTTTCTTCACAATTCTAAGAAGCCACCAACATTCCCTCTATATTTTTTACAGATGCGTGCCCAGAGCAGGAATTTTTTACATAGACTGAAAACAGTAACTGTTATTTTGTAAAGATCTGGCTTAATCCTCAGTAGATAATCCAAATTTCCATTTCTAGGCTGATTTTGGATTGAATTCTTAAGACTGAGTCCACATTCACAGTCAGCACTAGAAGCTTAAAATGTTGCAGCGATGTCAATAGAAAGTACCAGGTCTTTCTAAGCACATAGTTCAACATATCGGTGACTGTCTTCATTGGACCAGTCTGAACTTACTCAGAAACAACAAATTTGAAATCACGGTATTGCGGTGATATGTTTGAGGCAAAGCTTTTGTAGTAATTTGTTATAGTAGCTAAGCATTCTTTTGTCAGTCATAAAACATCTTCTTTTCCAAATTCAAAATTAGCTGCATTTGCAATAGCAACAGGGTCAAAAGCTTGCCAATCTCTTGACTCGTTGCTGGGAAGTTTTTTATCCAAGTGATTACATACATGTTAAATGAATCAATAGGCGCAGTATCCACATCAGAACTAAAAGATGATCTTTCACTTTGTCACTCCAATAAAGAACAAGAGGATAAGACGTGAGAGAATAGGACCAATCAAGTGTGACAGTGGAAAAGTGTGTATTGAACCGGAGGAAACAGCAGAGGTACTTAATGAATACTTTGCTTCAGTATTCACTATGGAAAAGGATCTTGGTGATTGTAGTGATGACTTGCAGTGGACTGAAAAGCTTGAGCATGCAGATATTAAGAAAGAGGATGTGCTGGAGCTTCTGGAAAGCATCAAGTTGGATAAATCTCTGGGACCAGATGAGATGTGCCCCAGGCTACTGTGGGAAGCAAGGGAGGAGATTGCTGAGCCTCTGGCGATGATCTTTGCATCATCAATGAGGACGGGAGAGGTTCCAGAGGATTGGAGGGTTGCCAATATTGTTCCCTTATTCAAGAAAGGGAGTAGGGATAGCCCAGGAAATTATAGACCAGTGAGTCTTCCTTTAGTAGTTGGTAAGCTGATGGAGAAGATCCTGAGGGGCAGGAGAGGCATAATATGATTAGGAATAGTTAGCATGGCTTTGTCAAAGGCAGATTGTGCCTTCTGAGCCTGATTGAATTTATTGTGGATGTGACTAAACACATTGATGAAGGTAGAGCAGTAGATGTAGTGTATATGGATTTTAGCAAGGCATTTGATAATGTACTCCATGCAAGGCATATTGAGAAAGTAAGGAGGCATGGGATCCAAGGGGACATTGCTTTGTGGATCCAGAACTGGCTTGCCCACAGAAGGCAAAGAGTGGTTGTAGATGGGTCATATTGTGCATGGAGGCCGGTGACCAGTGGTGTGCCTCAGGGATCTGTTCTGGGATCCCTGCTCTTTGTGATTTTTATAAATGACCTGGATGAGGAAGTGGAGGATGGGTTAGTAAATTTGCTGATGACACAAAGGTTGGGGTTGTTGTGGATGGTGTGGAGGGCTGTCAGAGGTTACAGTGGGACATTGATAGGATGCAAAACTGGGCTGAGAAGTGGCAGATGGAGTTCAACCCAGATAAGTGTGAGGTGGTTCATTTTGGTCGGTCAAATATGATGGCAGAATATAGCATTAATGGTAAGACTCTTGGCAGTGTGGAGGATCAGAGGGATCTTGGGGTCCGAGTTCATAGTACACTCAAAGCTGCTGTGCAGGTTGACTCTGTGGTTAAGAAGCCATACGGTGTATTGGCCTTCATTCACCGTGGTATTGAGTTCAAGTGCGGAGAAGTAATGTTACAGCTATACAAGACCCTGGTCAGATCCCACTTGGAGTACTGTGCTCCGTTCTGATCACCCCACTACAGGAAGCATGTGGAAACTATAGAAAGGGTACAGAGAAGATTTGCAAGGATGTTGCCTGGATTGGGGAGCATGCCTTATGAGAATAGGTTGAGTGAACTCGGCCTTTTCTCCTTGGAGTGACGGAGGAAGAGAGGCGACCTGATCGAGGTATACAAGATAATAAGAGGCATTGATCATGTGGATAGTCAGAGGCTGTTCCCCAGGGCTGAAGCAGCTAGAATGAGAGGTCAAACAACAGGAATTCTGCAGATGCTGGAAATTCAAGCAACACACATAAAAGTTGCTGGTGAACGCAGCAGGCCAGGCAGCATCTCTAGGAAGAGGTGCAGTCGACGTTTCAGGCTGAGACCCTTCGTCAGGACCCTTCGTCAGAATGAGAGGGCATAGTTTTAAGGTGCTTGGAAGTAGGTACAGAGGAGATGTCAGGGGTAAGTTTTTTACTCAGAGAGTGGTGAGTGTGTGGAATGGGCTGCTGGCGATGGTGGTGGAGGCAGATACAATAGGGTCTTTTAAGAGACTCCTGGATAGGTACATGGAGCTTAGAAGAATAGAGGGCTATGGGTAAAGCCTAGGTATTTCTAAGGTAGGGACATGTTTGGCACAGCTTTGTGGGCTGAGGGGCCTGTATTATGCTGTAGGTTTTCTATGTTTCTATATTTCTAAATAATGTCACCAAGATATTGTGACTGTAATCTGTTAATTTTTGTTTTTGCATACTGCAGTGCTTCAATTGTATTCAAACAGCTTTCCAAAGGAATTCACAAATTGGTGCCTGATCTTCTAAAATATCGTTCAGGACTGTCAATGCTACTCGATAGTGTGGATTGGTCATAATTTTCAAGCAGTCATTGCTCATAGGATCGTTACATTCATCAACTTGCTCTTTGCAATACTGAATCAAAACTTCATAATTCCTCATTGAAGCAGTAATGGTAATATTAGCATTACATAAAAAAATTCCAGCTGTGCAGCAACAAAGGCTTTGTGTGCAGGAACATTTCAGTTTCTGCAGAGCTACGCACCCACGCAGCTGAGAGGGAACAGTGGAAGCCATGTCAAGGATTAAGCATCAACTTTATTCTCTACATAGATTAGAAATTTGCTGTGGTACGTAGGTCAGAGAGCGACATGCAACAAAAAAAACAACATTGAAGGTTAAAATACAGATATGGAATAAAATGCGCATAAATATTTAAATACCAACATGCATTTACAATATAAACAGTATTATAAAAAGCTGTTTAAAGTGTTTACAGTGTAGTGACTGGGGTAATAGATAGAGGGGGTGGGGGTTAACTAGAATGGTTGATCAGATTAACTGCCTGGGGGTAGAAGCTTTCAAAATCAGTAAAGGTTTTGCTTTAATAGCCCTAGAGTAATGCCTGGGGTGTGTGTGCAGTGGGTGGGTAGTGTCCGCAGTGATTGTTCCTGCCCACTTCTTTGTCCTGAGACATACAGAACAAGCCCTGCAGTGATGGTAGACTGCAGCCATTGACACAGCTTACTCATGTACTAGTCTGCTCTTAAATTTTGTGTTTTGAATTTAGCCGGGAGCTCCCACAATAACTGATGCGTGACGGTCCTAGTCTAAAATGAATTCCAAAGTAAACTGTACAAAAAAGGCATATACACCAGGAAACAGCTCTATTTCTATCTTTGATATCTCTTTTATTTTCCTTTTCAAGGTACTTTTTAAGACCCTGACCTGCAGTTACACTCTGACTCAGTTCTTTGTGGGAATGGGACCCACTCTCAAACCCTCATAACTGGCCACATTTTGATATCCCAAGGACGCGGCCTGGAAGACCAGCGTGCCTTCAAGGTGCTGGATATTTGTGGCTCTGGAAACGGGCTGATTCTAGGCCCGTGACCCTGACTGACGCGTTGCATGAGAACACAGAACATCGGGAGCAGCGGGTTAGCTGTCATGGGCTGTGTGTCTGGAGACCTGAGCCCTGGGGCTGACTCTCTGGGAGCAGAGCTGGGAAAAAGCGACGCAACGGACTTTTAACAACGTAAATCAGTGAGTTGTTTATCATGTCTCCCCTCTCGCTGTGAAACAGAGACACCCCTTTTCCCCTTATTAGGGGGAGAGAGAGCCTGTGGTATGTCAAATTACTAGGTGAACGAGTAGTCTTTGGGGTACTGCGAGTCTGTGTCTTTATTGATGCTTTGCTGCACGCTTGAGTGCTCAGCGGGGGCACCGATGCCTTTCTGCTGGTGGGGATGGGGAGGGTTGTTGTCTTGCTGCTGCTTGTCTGTGGGGGGGAGTTGGGGGGGTTTTGGGGTTTTAACGTTTAACTGTCATTCATTCTTTGGGGCACTCCTCTGTTTTCGTGGATGTTTGTGAAGAAAAAGAATTTCAGAATGTATATCGTATACATTTCTCTGACACTAAATGTACCTGTTGAACCTATGGGATGCAGAATCAGTGCATCGATGATCTTTCTGGGCTCTGCAGCTTTACAGATTTGTAACTGTAATTTGTATTGGTTTATTGATGTCACATGTACCAGGAGCTTGTCTTATAAATTGATACAGATCAGCTCATTACAAGGTAAAACAATAACAGAATACAGAATAAAGTGTAACAGCCATTGAGAAAGTGCTTTGCAGGCAGACAATAAAGTGCAAGATCATAATAAGATAGCTTGTGAGGTTAATTGATTGTTTATCTCAGGCCAGACGTGGGTGCAAATACTAAGGACCCAGTTATGGCACCATTAGACAGCTAATACAGTATATCAAAATGAGTGGCCAGATGGAGAAACAGAACATCTCTACCAAAGGAGGCGTAAGGCGCTTCTTCCCGCCGCTGGCCTGCAGGTCACTTTGGGCAAGGTGTAACACCTGCCTAGCCCCCAATCAGGGTCACGTGAAGACATGAGAGCAGGTGGTGGATGGTCGTATGAGCAGCTGGTGCAGATCACAAGCCCTGGTTCTGTGACCACTGACGTCAGGCAGACAATCACTGAAGAGTATGTATAATGGCTGGGTCACCCATCTTGCAAAGACACTGCCCAGAAGAAGGCAATACAGGAGCAAGCCACTTCTGTAGAAAAATTTGCCAAGAACAATCATGGTCATGGAGACCATGATCACCTACAGCACATAACGATGATGACGCCCCAATGATAAATGGGCCAGTGACAGAAACATTGCAGATTACTTTTTATTGGAATGTGTTGTTAAATGGGGTTCACCTTGTGAAGGGATCGATTTACTGATTTCCATACAGTTAGGTGTATAAGATGATGAGAGGCATTGATTGTGTGGATAGCCAGAGGCTTTTTCCCAGGGCTGAAATGGCGAGCATGAGGGCACAGTTTTAAGGTGTTTGGAAGTAGGTACAAAGGAGATGTCAGGGGTAAGTTTTTTATGCAGAGAGTGGTGAGTGCGTGGAATGGGCTGCCGGCGACAGTGGTGGGGGCGGATACAATAGGGTCTTTTAAGAGGCTCCTGTATAGGTACATGGAGCTCAGAAAAATAGAGGACTATGGGTAACCCTAGGTAATTTCTAAAGTACGTACATGTTTGGCACAGCATTGTGGGCCGAAGGGCCTGTAGTGTGCTGTAGTTTTTCAATGTTTCTATGTTTCTATCCATGTGAGAGAATTCCCTATAATATTCTTAGGGTTAAACCTTGCAGAAAACCAGCAGTCACACAAGAAAAGGAGTTCATCTGTTAACCTAAGCAGACCAGGAATTATAAACGATAAAGATAAAGATTAGTTTTGTTTTTCATGTGCACATTGAAACATCTGAGCATACAGTGAAATGCATCATGGATGCGCTGGGGGCAGCCCGTATGCCTTCGGAATGTGGGAGGACACCGGAGCACCCAGGGGAAACCCAAGCATACAAACGCCAGACAGACAGTGGCGGTAATTGATACTCAGTCACTGATAACTGGCGCTGTAATCGCGTTATGCTGCACCACTGTGCCACCCCCAAACCGACGATCAAAACAAGGAGATACTGGGAATTGAACCTGGGACACCATACGTGCAAAGCATCTGCTTTCCTGTTGAGCTAGACCCCCGACATTTAACCACACCCGACAACATACTGCCTTGCAGAACCGGCTTCAGGCTGCTCTCCTGCCTCTGGCACTCCGGTTCAAGTCCTTATGTCTCTGGCAATTGACTCACGTTTCCCTCAGGGAGTGTGGCCGTTACCCCAGCGTCTGGCAAAGCTGGGGGAGGGAATGAACATCCTTTCTCAAGTTACTCAGTTAGTCTTCACTGCCACTCCTGTAGAGAATTCTGTGTCCGGCACCCTTAGAGAAAGACGCGAGTTCCAGCAGAAAGAAGTTAAGAGAAAAATTAGAAATCACAGTTTTCATATCGTGAACCATTGGGAAGAAGATTCACTATATAGTTTCACAAGGAAAATCAGCCTTCTTGTTTAAACAAAAGCATGCCATTCTGCCATCTTACTGATAAGTTAAAATATGTTGTTTTGTTTAATATGTGCATTTTTGTACATAAATATTACTCATATAAATTCATATTTAATCTGTATTTTGAGCCAACAATGGCAAGCAGAGATACTGCTGCTGGTAACACACACAAAATGCTGGAGGAACTCAGCACGTTGGGCAGCATCTATGGAGGGGAATAAACAGCCGACGTTTCAGGTTGACACCCTCCCTTCATCAGGACTGTAAAGGAAGGGGCAAGTTGGCAGGTAGTAGGTGAGACCAGGTGTGGGGGAGAAAGTGAGTGGGTGGGTTAGGGGGGAACAAAGAAGCTCGGAGAAGATAGCTGGTTTTAGATTACTTATTTCAGAACAGAAATTGGATCTAGTTAAGCATTCTGTACTTTTGCATATAAAATACTCTCAGATATCTACAGAAAATATTGTTTCTTTGTGTGTTTTGTGCTCTATTCTACCTCTGGTTTGGTGGCTATATTATGTTCCGTGTCACACTGCTGCAATCTCCTCACAGAGTGAAAATAAATGCTTCACTCGCGTGTAATTTGCTTCTAAATTTGTAAATCCTACAAAAGCATTAATACAATATACAGTAAAATGCAAAGATTTTGTCTGCAATCTTTGCATCATTGTCAGTCATTCTGAGAAAAGGTCATGTTATTTTTGGCTGTGATTTGTTGTAATTCACGAAAAAGGTCCCTGGATTGATGATAGTTCCAGGCAATTATTGATTTGTCCATATGATCAGTTTCCTCCTGAATCTTCATGTCCACTGAGTGTGCTTACTGCCTGCATTTTGTCTGGTGTCTTGGTAGCTTGCAGTAAGACATCTTTGAAAAGAACATGAAAGAAACATATTTTCAATGTCTTTCTCATTTAGAAAGACATAATAATTTGTGTCTAATTCTGACTGTAGGAGACCTTTGTGAAATAAACAAGCTTCAAGTGCTGATTCGCTTCTTTTTAATCATTTCATTCCCTTTTAAATGAATTTATCGACCTTGTGTCCACAATGAAGTCAGGCAGGGAGCTCCACATGCAAACCACCTTCTCTGAAAAGGGCTATTTCATGAACTTCTGGTTTTCACATCCACAGGTCACCAAATGTTAAAAATCTGCAATTACCTAGTTAAAGAATCATAGAAGTAAGGAAATAATATTTTTGATTAATTTACTTTATCTTTCTCTGTATAATGTTTTTTCTTCCACAGAGGTACCTGATTAAATAAAAAATTGTTGTTAAGGGTTATATAGGTAATTGCCTCAAATCCAAAAGTTGTTGTTTTAAGAGAGGGAGACAGGAATATTAATTTTCATAGTATAGTATTAATTAGATCCAATTCAACATGTAATTGGTACATTCAGATAATATTTTCTCATGTTTTATGTTTTCTAAAATGTAGTTTTTAAATTTGTGATCCGTTTAGAAAAATGCTAAAACATCTAATATCTTATATTAAATATTTGCAAATGTATGAAGTTCAAGATTAAAATGCCTATTTATATTTGCACTAATATTGTAATCTTCATTTAAGAATATCAACTTTATTTCATTGTATGCTTAAGAACTGTATAGTGTCAAAATAGTTTTTTTTCTCTTTCAGCAGTTAAGTGCTCTTGTGTTTTTCATTCATGTACTATATCTATTTGTTTTCTTTTCAGGTTCCTTGCATTGGTATTTCTTAGGCACAGAGTTGTACAATAAAAATTACAGTCCTCACAGAAACAGGCCCTCTGGTCCATCCAGTTCATGCCAAACTATTATTCTGCTTAGTTCCATCGACCTGCACCTCGACCATATTGCTTCATACCCCTCCCATGCATGAACTATTGTAATTTCTCTTAAACATTGAAATCGAACCTGCAACCACCACTTCCACTGGCAGCTCATTCTACACTCTCACCACCCTCTGAGTAAAGTTTGATTGAAAAGCATGGATCTTTACAAGTGCCAGTCTCTTAAAAGTAAAGAAAATGGTCAACTTCTTTTGGTAAATTACATTGTTTCACAAACTGTGGTAAAATAATTTTATTCAATATGCATATTATCTAATATGTGAATATGAAACAATTAAAATTTGAAATTTAAATCAAAGATTTACTTAAGTGATTAAATCTAAAACATTTATTACCAACATCTTTCTATCAATATCTTCAGTACGAACTTCCTTTTTTCCCATTTCCAATGTAAATTTCTCACTCTATAATTCACTCCCGTAAATAGAGGTACCATTCCACACTGTTCCCCATAATCCAGTTTACATCAGAAATGCGGAAGTGGGAATTTAGAATTAAGGTGGAATATCGAACCTCATTTTCAAAACGGAAAGAGTAAAACATTGCTGTATCTGGATCAAAACTTCTCCAACATCTCAGCATCAAAGCAGCTCTAACTCCTGGTACTGTCTACCTCACCGTGGACTTTTATACATCAAATTGCGGCTTTGGCAAAAATGCATTCTTAAAATCAACCAACCAATAATAAATGATATTTGGGAGATAACTTGCCAAACTCATGCTGGAGAAAGAAACTTTACCAGGTGCTGATGTTTACTAGAAAAGAGTGTTATAAAACAGGTAACCATGGCTAATATGAGAAGGCATGATTTTAAGGTGATTGGAGGAAAGTATGGGGGGGGGATGTCAGAGGTAACTCTTTTTTTACGCTGCCGGGGGTGGTGGTAGAGGCAGAATCATTAGGAACATTTGATAAACTCTGACATAGGCACATGGTTGATAGAAAAATGGAGGGCTGCGTAGAAGGGAAAGATTACATTGATCTTAGAGCACATCAAAAGGTCAGCACATGGTGAGCCAAAGAACCTGTATTGTGCTGTAATCTTCTCTGTTCAGAAGATTCAAGATTGTCTAATGTCACTTCCACTCCACAGGTGTAAAGGAGAACAAATGGGCCCACTGATCAGCCCCACCCCATCCATCCCCCCTTCCTCCCCTCACCCCCTCCCCATCCAAAACGCCTCTCCGTCCCCTCAGCCCCCCCCATCCATTATCCCTCTTCCTCCCCTCAGCCCCGCCCATCCATCACCCCTCTCCCTCCTCTCACACCCTCCCCACCCATCCCCCTTCCTCCCCCAGATCCTCCCCATCCACCCCTCTCTCTCCCCATCCATCCCCCATTCCTCCCCTCACCCCCTCCCCATCCAAAACGCCTCTCTGTCCCCTCAGCCCCCCCATCCATCACCCCTCTTCTTCCCCTCACCCCTCCCCATTCATCACCCCTTTCCCTCCTCAGCCCCTCCCCATCCATCACCCCTCTCCCTCCACTCAGCCCCTCCCCATCCACCACCCCTCTCCCTCCCCTCAGTCCCTCCCCATCCATCACCCCTCTCTCTCCCCTCAGCCCCTCCCCATCCATCACCCCTCTTCTTCCCCTCACCCCCTCCCCATTCATCACCCCTTTCCCTCCCCTCACCCCCTCCCCATCCATCACCCCTCTCCCTCCCCTCACCCCCTCCCCATCCACCACCCCTCTCCCTCCCCTCAGCCCCTCCCCATCCACCACCCCTCTCCCTCCCCACAGCCCCTCCCCATCCATCACCCCTCTCTCTCCCCTCAGCCCCTCCCCATCCATCACCCCTCTCCCTCCCCTCAGCCCCTCCCCATCCATCACCCCTCTCCCTCCCCTCAGCCCCTCCCCATCCACCACCCCTCTCCCTCCCCTCAGCCCCTCCCCATCCATCACCCCTCTCCCTCCCCTCAGCCCCTCCCCATCCATCACCCCTCTCCCTCCCCTCAGCCTCTCCCCATCCACCACCCCTCTCCCTCCCCTCACCCCCTCCCCATCCACCACCCCTCAGCCCCTCCCCATCCACCACCCCTCTCCCTCCCCTCAGCCCCTCCCCATCCATCACCCCTCTTCTTCCCCTCACCCCTCCCCATTCATCACCCCTTTCCCTCCCCTCACCCCCTCCCCATCCATCACCCCTCTCCCTCCCCTCACCCCCTCCCCATCCACCACCCCTCTCCCTCCCCTCAGCCCCTCCCCATCCACCACCCCTCTCCCTCCCCACAGCCCCTCCCCATCCATCACCCCTCTCTCTCCCCTCAGCCCCTCCCCATCCATCACCCCTCTCCCTCCCCTCAGCCCCTCCCCATCCACCCCTCTCCCTCCCCTCAGCCCCTCCCCATCCACCACCCCTCTCCCTCCCCTCAGCCCCTCCCCATCCATCACCCCTCTCCCTCCCCTCAGCCCCTCCCCATCCATCACCCCTCTCCCTCCCCTCAGCCCCTCCCCATCCACCACCCCTCTCCCTCCCCTCACCCCCTCCCCATCCACCACCCCTCTCCCTCCGCTCAGCCCCTCCCTATCCACCACCCCTCTCCCTCCCCTCACCCCCTCCCCATCCACCACCCCTCTCCCTCCCCTCAGCCCCTCCCTATCCACCACCCCTCTCCCTCCCCTCAGCCCCTACCCATCCACCACCCCTCTCTCTCCCCTCAGCCCCTCCCCATCCATCACCCCTCTCCCTCCCCTCAGCCCCTCCCCATCCATCACCCCTCTCTCTCCCCTCAGCCCCTCCCCATCTATCACCCCTCTCCCTCCCCTCAGCCCCTCCCCATCCACCACCCCTCTCCCACCCCTCAGCCCCTCCCCATCCACCACCGCTCTCCCTCCCCTCAGCCCCTCCCCTCAGCCCCTCCCCATCCACCACCCCTCTCCCTCCCCTCAGCCCCTCCCCATCCCCCACCCCTTTCCCTCCCCTCAGCCCTCCCCAACCACCACCCCTCTCCCTCCCCTCAGCCCCTCCCCATCCATCACCCTTCTCTCTCCCCTCAGCCCCTCCCCATCCACCACCCCTCAGCCCCTCCCCATCCTTCACCCCTCTCCCTCCCCTCAGCCCCTCCCCATCCACCACCCCTCTCCCTCCCCTCACCCCCTCCCCATCCACCACCCCTCTCCCTCCCCTCACCCCCTCCCCATCCACCACCCCTCTCCCTCCCCTCAGCCCCTCCCCATCCATCACCCCTCTCCCTCCCCTCAGCCCCTCCCCATCCACCACCCCTCTCCCTCCCCACAGCCCCTCCCCATATACCACCCCTCTCCCTCCCCTCAGCCCCTCCCTATCCACCACCCCTCTCCCTCCCCACAGCCCCTCCCCATCCATCACCCCTCTCTCTCCCCTAAGCCCCTCCCCATCCTTCACCCCTCTCCCTCCCCTCAGCCCCTCCCCATCCACCACCCCTCTCCCTCCTCTCAGCCCCTCCCCATCCACCACCCCTCTCCCTCCCCTCAGCCCCTCCCCATCCATCACCCCTCTCCCTCCCCTCAGCCCCTCCCCATCCATCACCCCTCTCCCTCCCCTCAGCCCCTCCCCATCCACCACCCCTCTCCCTCCCCTCACCCCCTCCCCATCCACCACCTCTCCCTCCCCTCAGCCCCTCCCCATCCACCACCCCTCTCCCTCCCCTCAGCCCCTCCCCATCCATCACCCCTCTCGCTCCCCTCAGCCCCTCCCCATCCATCACCCCTCTCCCTCCCCTCAGCCCCTCCCCATCCACCACCCTTCTCCCTCCCCTCAGCCCCTCCCCATTCATCACCCCTCTCCCTCCCCTCAGCCCCTCCCCATCCACCACCCCTCTCCCTCCCCTCAGCCCCTCCCCATCCATCACCCCTCTCCCTCCTCTCAGACACTCCCCATCCACTCCCTCCCCTCACCCCCTCCCCATCCACCACCCCTCTCCCTCCCCTCAGCCCCTCCCCATCTATCACCGCTCTCCCTCCCCTCAGCCCCTCCTCATCCACCACCCCTCTCCCACCCCTCAGCCTCTCCCCATCCACCACCCCTCTCCCTCCCCTCAGCCCCTCCCCATCCACCACCCCTCTCCCTCCCCTCAGCCCCTCCCCATCCCCCACCCCTTTCCCTCCCCTCAGCCCCTCCCCAACCACCACCCCCTCCCTCCCCTCAGCCCCTCCCCATCCATCACCCTTCTCTCTCCCCTCAGCCCCTCCCCATCCACCACCCCTCAGCCCCTCCCCATCCTTCACCCCTCTCCCTCCCCTCAGCCCCTCCCCATCCACCACCCCTCTCCCTCCCCTCACCCCCTCCCCATCCACCACCCGTCTCCCTCCCCTCACCCCCTCCCCATCCACCACCCCTCTCCCTCCCCTCACCCCCTCCCCATCCACCACCCCCTCCCTCCCCTCAGCCCCTCCCCATCCATCACTCCTCTCCCTCCCCTCAGCCCCTCCCCATCCACCACCCCTCTCCCTCCCCTCAGCCCCGCCCCATCCACCACCCCTCTCCCTCCCCACAGCCCCTCCCCATCCATCACCCCTCTCCCTCCCCTCAGCCCCTCCCCATCCACCACCCCTCTCCCTCCCCTCAGCCCCTCCCCATCCATCACCCCTCTCCCTCCCCTCAGCCCCTCCCTATCCACCACCCCTCTCCCTCCCCTCAGCCCCTCCCCATCCATCACCCCTCTCCCTCCCCTCAGCCCCTCCCCATCCATCACCCCTCTCCCTCCCCTCAGCCCCTCCCCATCCATCACCCCTCTCCCTCCCCTCAGCCCCTCCCCATCCACCACCCCTCTCCCTCCCCTCAGCCCCTCCCCATCCACCACCCCTCTCCCTCCCCTCAGCCCCTCCCCATCCATCACCCCTCTCCCTCCCCTCAGCCCCTCCCCATCCATCACCCCTCTCCCTCCCCTCAGCCCCTCCCCATCCATCACCCCTCTCCCTCCCCTCAGCCCCTCCCCATCCACCACCCCTCTCCCTCCCCTCAGCCCCTCCCCATCCATCACCCCTCTCCCTCCCCTCAGCCCCTCCCCATCCATCACCCCTCTCCCTCCCCTCAGCCCCTCCCCATCCATCACCCCTCTCCCTCCCCTCAGCCCCTCCCCATCCATCACCCCTTTCCCTCCCCTCAGCCCCTCCCCATCCATCACCCCTCTCCCTCCCCATTTACCAAGCCCCACCCTCTCCGCAACTTAGTAACCGACAGCGATACAAAGTTACTGCTTCCAGTGCCCGCCCCGCCGTGCCTGCCTGATTGGTTGGAGGCGGGACTCGTGGCAGAAGCTCGCGTTCTGAGTGGCTGCGGCTCATGTCGCTCAGGGCTCGCAGGCTGGAGACGGCGGCGGCCGCTGACTGAGGCAGGGACGGGTGAGGATCCGCTGTCGGCGCGGTGAGATGGTAAAGTGGGAGTTTTTATCCACGGGCCTGTCGTGAGGTGGGGAGAAGGGGTATTGGCAGGGTGGTTAGTTTCGAGCTCCATCATCAGCGGAGGGAGGGCTGTGGAGCCGAGTTTCTGCTGATTTTGTCATGGGAGTTTCTGTATCAATCCTTAAACTCCATTACAGATGTTAAGTTTGAAACTCAGGTTTATTCTACTTTAAACTGCTGAAGATGTGTGCTGGAGTGGGATATTTTAAAAGCCTAAAGCTGTGTACTGATGGTGAGAGTGCGCGGCTCCATTGGCTGTGGGCCGCAGCTGTGTGAGATCTCTAATTGTCCGCAGACTAATTGTGTTGCCGGAGAACAGGTGGGTGACGGTGCCTGGGGACGGAGAGAGCCCGGGGTGCCTTCGCTTCACGAACATAACTCATCACCATGAAGCTTCCCACTACTGAAAAAGTTATGTGTTCCCATTAGTGGAAACTGTATCTCCGGAGTTTGTTAAACTTAGAATTGATGCTAACACTTAGAATACTTTTAGGTGAGAGGGCAGAAAGTTTAATGGGGGTGTGCGGGTAAGTTTTTATTCAGAGAATGAAGGTTTCCTGCAATCGGGAGTGATGGAAGGACATGATTGGATAACGGCGATTAAGAGACTTTTAGACAGGCGCATGAATATTCAGGAATGGATGGATATGGACCATGTGCGGGCAGAAGGGGATTTAGTTTAATTTGGTTTCGTGTTTGGCACAGACCTGTTCCTGCGCTGTACTATTCTACATTGTAAAGCTGTGCGGTCTTTTATAAAAGTGTTTCTGGAATGAGAGGAAATGTGTTATTTTTATCGCTGTATTGTTTCACACGCAGATGTTTTACTGTTGGTTAGTTATGTCTGTTTCGTGAATGTCATTCACAGTCTCATTCCAGCCTCCTGAATATATTGTCATTTTCACACAAAAACAGCTTTTCCATTTAATTCTGGTACGGCAAGGACAGTCTCTAGCGGGTGCTTGGAGTCGAGGGCTTGATAGTCGTCTCTTACTCAATGATCTATATTTTGTGGATTACTTTAGTTACGTCAAGTTCAACTTTTCTTGTCATTCAGCTGTATATGTATACAGCTAAACAAAACGTTCATCACGTGCAGAGCACAGTATGTATACCACGGAGCACATAAAATAATATTAACATCAGATTCTTAAAAGGCATTCTGAAGATGTGCAAGCTCATATCAAATGCATATAATATATATCGTTAAACATACAACAGTATGATGCTACTGGCAATATCCAGGGTAGTAATCTCTGCCCGTACCACATGCCGGTGAGGGTAAGAATAGGATGATTTGGCTGAGGAACCGGTGCAGGGCTTCAGATTTGTAGATTGTTGTGATCTCCCTCGAGGAAGGTATAACTTGTACAAAAGGGATGGATTACATCTGAACTCAAGAGGGACCAATATCTTTGCAGGCAGGTTTCTTGGGGAGGGCTTAAACTAATTTGGCAGGTGAATGGGAACTAAAGTGATTGGGCTGAGGATAAGGCAGTTGGGATATAAGCAGAAGCTGTGTGTAGTGAGACTGTGAAGAAGGACAGTGCAGAGATGATGGGGCAAAATTGCAGTCAGTGGGATGAGATGCAGTGTAACAGATGGACAAGATCAAAAAAGGGTGATGAATGCACAGTTGGAGGTGTTGTATTTGAATGCATACCGTATATGGAACAAAAAGGTAGATGTCTTGTAGCAGGGAGATTGGCAGGAATGACATGGGCACCACTGAGTTGTAGCTGGGAGATAAGCATCCAAGGATACTCATTGTATCAAAAGGAAAGGTGGGTTGGCAGAGGAGGTGGCGTGGTGCTGTTGGTAAAAACTGAAATCAAAATAATTAGAAAGAGGTGACATAGGATTGGAAGATGTAGAATCCTTGTGTGTAGAGTTAAGAGACTACAAGGGTACAAAATTCCTTTGGGAGTTATAGCCTCCGAAAGTAGCTAGGATGCTGACTACAAATTACAATGCGAGAAAGAAAACGCATGTGAAAAGGGCAATGTTGTGATAAGTCATGGGGGGCTTCAGTATGCACGTAGATTGCGAAAATCAGGTTGGTGCTGGATCCCAAGAGAGAAAATTTGTAGAATGCCGATGAGGAGGCTTTTTAGAGCAGCTCATGGTTGAGCCCACTAGGGGAACAGTTATTCAGGATTGCATGTTTGCTGTTGTGTGCTGGGGCAGCAGGCTGAGGGTAGCAGACACCAACAGAATCAACAAACTCATTCGTAAGGCCAGTGATGTTGTGGGGATGGAACTGGACTCTCTCACGGTGGTGTCTGAAAAGAGGATCCTGTCTAAGTTGCATGCCATCTTGGACAATGTCTCCCATCCACTACATAATGTACTGGTTGGGCACAGGAGTACATTCAGCCAGAGACTCATTCCACCGAGATGCAGAGCATCATAGGAAGTCATTCCTGCCTGTGGCCATCAAACTTTACAACTCCTCCCTTGGAGGGTCAGACACCCTGAGCCAATAGGCTGGTCCTGGACTTATTTCATAATTTACTGGCATAATTTATATATTACTATTTAACTGTTCATGGTTCTATTACTATTTATTATTTATGGTGCAACTGTAACAAAAACCAAGTTCCCCCGGGATCAATAAAGTATGACTATGACTATGTTGCGCAATGAACTGGATTTGATTTGGAAGCTTGCGGTAAAGGAACCCTCAGGAGGTGGTTAATACAATATATTACAATTCACCCTGCAATTTGAGAGGGTGAAGCAAAAGTCAGATGTATCAGTATTCCAGTGGATTAAAGAAAGTTGCAGATTTTTATCGGGGAGTTGGCCAAAGTTGACTGGAAGGGGACACTAGGAATGATGGGAGAACAGCAATGTCATGAGTTTCTGGGAGAAATCCGGAAGGTGCAGGAGAGATGCATCCTAAAGAAGATGATGTATCCTAAAGGCAGGATAACACAACTGGTTGACAAGGGAAGTCAAAGCCAACATAATAGCAAAGGTTTTTTTTTGGGGTATGTAAAGTGTAAAAGAGGCAAGAGTAGATATTACACTGCTGGAAAATAACACTGGAGAGGTAGTAATGGGGAACAGAAAAATGAGAGAAGTTCAGTAGTGTCAGGGGGCAGAAGTGAGTGTGGTTGTTATTACCAGAGAGAAGGCAGTTGGGAAGCTAAATGATCTGGAGGTAGATAAAGTCTCCTGGACCAGATAGACTACACTCCAGGGTTCTGAACGAGATAGCTGAAGAGATTGTGGAGGCATTAGCAATGAGCTTTCATGAAACACAAGATTCTTGAATGGTTCCAGAGAACTGGAAAACAGCAAATGTCACTCCATTATTCAGAGGTGGGGGCAGAAGAAAGTAAGTTATAGGGCAGTTAACTAGACCTCAGTGGTTGGGAAGATGATGGAGTCGATTGTTAAAGATGAGCTTTCAGGATAACTTGGAGACATATGTGGGTGGCGGGGTGGAGATGCATTTCCACCAAAGGAGGTGTAAGGCACTCCGTTCCTCCAGTAGGGTGCAGATTCCCTATGAGCAAGGTGTAGTATTTGCTTAGCCCCCTGATCAGGGTTACATGAAACTGTAGGAGCAGGTGGTCGATAGTCGTATGAGCAGCTGGTGCATATCACAAGTCCTGGTTATGTGACCACAGATGCCAGGCAGACAATCTCTGAAGAGTATCGATAATGACTGGAGTTGCCTGTCTTTACTACACTAAAACAGGCAATGGCAAGCTACTTCTGAAGATATATTTGCCGAGAACAATCATGGTCATAAATCATGATTACCTACATCAGGGGTCCCCAACCTTTTTTGCACAGCGGATCGGTTTAATATTGACGATATTCTTGTGGACCGGCCGACCGGTGGGGGGTGGGGGGTGGGTGGTTGTTCAAGTAGGGTTAAACTCACCTCAACATGTCTTTTACAGTTAGGGTTGCTAACTTTCTCACTCCCAAATAAGGGACAAAAGTAGCAGTCAAATCCTGACGAAGGGTCCTGGTCCGAACGTTGACTGTATCTCTTCCTATAGATGCTGCCTGGCCTGCTGCGTTCACCAGCAATTTTTGTGTGTGTTGACAGGGCACTTGTCTTTACCCCAGCAGACTACCATGACCAAGGAGCCTTGCGCGGGCATCTGTGTGCACATGCGTGTACGTGCTGATTTTTCCCCCACAAATCGGTTTTGGTTTAATCTTCCCAACTACACTGTACATACATTATTTCTACTTTATATAGGCTGTGTATTTATCATATCATTCCTGCTATGATATAACTAGATGTCAGAGTTATTTTAGGTTTTGTGTGTTATTTGGAATGATTTGGTAGGTTATTTTTTGGTCTGAGAACGCCAAAAAAATTTTCCCATATAAATTAATGGTAATTGCTTCTTTGCTTCACGCCCACGAAAGGTTTCATAGTAACGCTGTACCTTAGCGGGGGAAATACAGGACAAGGGTGGTCCCGTATGGGACAAACCAATTTAACCCAAAATACGGGATGTCCCGGCAAATACGGGACAGTTGGGAACCCTATGTTCAAGTTCAACAGTGCGTGACAGGGAATGAGGAAAGGTGCGGCTGACTCATATCGTTTCCTCACAGCCCGGTGGTTGGAGACCTCTGGCCTACATCATACAACAATGCATACATTCAATGCATTTATGATAAAATAGGCCAAAGTTAGTATGGTTTTCTTAAGGGATAATATCTGTTGGAATTCTTTGAGGAAATAACAAGCAGATAGACAAAAGAGAATTGGTGGATGTTGTGTGCTTGGATTTTCAGAAGGCCTTTGACCAGTTGCTGCAATTGAGGTTGCTTAACAGGGTAAGAATCTATGATGTTACAGGAAATATACAAGAATGGATAGAGCATTGGCTGATTGGTAGGAGGCAAAGAATGGAATAAAGGGAACCTATTTTGATTGACTGCCAGTAACTAGTGCTGTTCCATGGGGATCGGTGTTGGAACAGAGAATCTTTTTATCTATATGTCAGTGATTTGGATGATGGAATGGATGGATTTGTGGCCAAGTAACAGACAATACGAAGATAAATCGAAGGGCAGATAG
Source organism: Mobula hypostoma (assembly GCF_963921235.1). Classification (NCBI taxonomy): domain Eukaryota; kingdom Metazoa; phylum Chordata; class Chondrichthyes; order Myliobatiformes; family Myliobatidae; genus Mobula; species Mobula hypostoma. The sequence goes on along the minus strand of NC_086114.1, from coordinate 2,853,160 downwards.
TGTTGAGGAAGCAGAGAAGCTGCAGAAGTATTTAGTTTAGGAGAATAGGCAAAAAAAGTGACAGATTGAATAGAGATTTGGGAAGTGTATGGTCATGCACCTTGGTAGTAGAAGGGTGGACTGTTTTCTAAGCAGGGAGCAAATTTAAAAATCTGAGGTGCAACAGCATTGGGAATCCTCATGCAAGATTCCCTAAAGGTTAACTTGCAGCTCGAATCTATGGTGAGGAAAGTAAGTGCAATATTAGCATTCATTTCAAGGGGACTAGAATACAGTATAAAAACAAAGATGTAACACTAAGACTTTAGAATGCATTGGTGAGGCCTCCCTTGAAGTATTGTGTGCAGTTTTGGGCCCCTTTTCGAAAAAAGATGTGCTGACATTGGAGAGGGTTCAGAGGAGGTTCACAAGAATGATGCAGGGAATGAGTTAGTGTATGAAGAGGGTTTGATGGCTCGGCACTGGTACTCACTGGAGTTTAGAAAAATGAGGAGAATCTCATTGAAGCATATCAAATTTTTAAAGGCTGAAATAGAGTGGACTTGCAGAGGATGTTCCTGCAGTGTCGTAGTCTAGGGGCAGAGTACGGAGACTCAGAATAGAAAGACATCTCTTTGGAAGAGATGAGAAGGAATTTCTTAGCCAGAGGAAGGTGAATCTGTGGAATTCACTGCTGCAGACATTGGGTATATTTAAAGCAAAGGTTGATAGAGTCTTGATTAGTCAGGGTATCAAAGGTTATGGAGAGAAGCCAGGAGAATGGAGTTGAGAGAGAGAAAGCGATAATAAATCGGCCATGATTGAATGGCAGCGCTAATGATGGGCTGAATGGCCTAATTCTGATCTTATGTCTTATGGTCTTAACATTTTCATGCAGAGGATGGTCAGTAAATGGAACGAGCTGCCAGAGGAAGTTGTTGACGGAGGTACAATCCAATATTTAACAGACATTTGGACAGGTATGTGGATAGAAAGGGGATGTGAGCCAATTACAGACAAATGGGATTAGCTTACACAGGCATCTGGGTCAGTATGGATGAGTTGGCTGAAGGGTCTGATTCCACGCTGTGACAATTTATCCAGTGATAAAACTCTGAGAATGTGAAACTGTGGAACTCTATGACAATTTATCCAGAGATAAAACTCTGAGAATGTAAAAAACTGTGTATTGTTGTACATCATCAGACAACTCCCATATAGGAATGCAGGTTTAGTATTGGCCTGCCTTGTACTCTAATGCTACAGATGTTATTTCATGAGTGGCAACAATAATGTAACACTATTAAAGTGTCAGCGACACGGATTCCGTTGCCGCGGCTGTCTGGAAGGAGTTTGTACGTTCTCCCTGTGACCTTGTGTATTTCCTCTGTATGTTCTGGTTTCCTCCTGTTATTAGGTTAATTGGTCACATAGGTGTAAATGGGTGGCACGGGCCTCATTGGGCCAGAAGAGCCTGTTGCCGTGCTGGATCTCCTTTTTTTAAAAAAAAGAGTAAATGAGTAGCATTGCATGAAGTAAATCTACACTTCCTTTGTCAATCGTAAGCACAGAAGTTTTGACTTGGTGGCTTAATTGACAGCACTCTTGTAGGAGCGAGCTGAAAGATCACAGAGAGTTGAAATTTGAAATAATAGGTAATTTATTACCAACTGGTGCGCACCAGGGGACCAGTCCAATCCGATCTACCTGAGCATGGATTAGGTGCAGCTTTTACATTTCTAGTTGCCGAGATCACCAGTAAAATTGCATTTTGATATCAGGATGGTGGCTACAGGAAGACTTGGGTAACAGATTAGGTTCTGATTACAGAATAAAATGATAATCCACAGGTCTAACAGCAATGGTCTAACAGAGTTTTGTACTACAGCAATGGGTGCACACTATAATACAAGTAGTGAAATTCCTGAAACTTGGACATCATCGCTACTGCATTTCATGTTTCTGCTTCTAGGCTTTGTGGTTCTCTGTTACTACAGTAGCACAATCCACATTCCTGTTTACTAGTTATTAGCCTTCACTATTCTTTCCCCAACAACAATTCTTAATTACCACATCAATAAGAGATGTAATAATTTCATATCTCGTATTGCATTGCCCTTCTCTTTATTTACTGTCTTTAACCAACACGCACAGTTATTATTGTCCATCACTACTCTGGAGAAGTTGATGGTAAACCAACTTCTCTTTCCGCTACAGTACTTCTGGTGAAAGTTTCGTGGGAAGAGAGTTCTTGGATTTGGACTTGTGGAGGAGATGAGGAACTAGTGATATACAGTTGATTCCAGTAATATAGACCATCGGTTAATTGGGGCAGCCATTTATTTGGGACAACCCTTAAGGAACGAAAACTAATCGAGAAAATAGCTGGGATTCCCTTCGTTTATTTGGGATGCTATGCCACTTAATTGGGGCAGGAGACTGTTGCCGAACAGGTTCTAACTAGTGTCAGTCACATGCACTTGCACGGCCATTAGACACAACACCATGCTTCAAGCGAACAATTTTAAATACCATCAGTTGTAAGTGTTTGTGTTCAAAAAGTTGTGATCTTTTGTCACTGATAGTTGGCAAGAAACGAGCAGTAAGACAAGTCGGAACTGACTTGCTCACTGCGATTTCAAACATTCAGGTTTGGAAATGCGAGAAATGGCTGGGAGTGAAAATGAAATTATTTCTCTACTTCAGCAAGTTAGAAACTACAAAGAACTTGAAGGTGTCAAGTTCTTTGTAGGTTCTGCTTTGAAGGTAACATCTTTAATGTTACAATGAAACTGAAGATTTGGAGAATGCAGTCATCGAGAGCATCGCATGAATGCAGTCCATTATCTGCACTAGGTATTTGCACTGACTTTGTTCATTTACAGTCAAAAGAACACGATATGGATGATTTCAAAGTAGATATATGCCACCATGTACAACCCTGAGATTTGTTTTCTTGCAGGCATACTTAGTAAATCCAAGAACCATAATGGAATTGATGAAAGACCACAACCAAAATAGGACAAACAACCAATGTGCAAAAGGCAACAAACTACAAATACAAAAGAGAAAAAAAAATGAGCGTTAAATATCAAGAAGATGAGATAAAGAGTCCTTGAAAGTGAATTCAGAGTTTGTGGGAACAGTTAGGGATGGGACAAGTGAAGTTATCTCTTCTGTTCGAGGTTGTGTTGTGCAAAAGGGGAGTAGTGAGGTAGTGTTCATGGATTCATGGACCGTTCAGAAATCTGATGGCAGAGGGGAGGAAGCTATTCCTAAAACATTGAATATGAATCTTCAGGCTCCTGTGCCTCCTTCCAGAAGGTTGTATGAAGAAGAGCACATGCCTTGGGTGATGAGGTACATAATGATGTTTGCTGCCCTTTGAAGATGTTCTCCAGGAAAGACTGGGTGACAACCACGAAAAGAGTGGTGACGACTGGAGAGCCAGTGACAGCCCGGAGAGATGGCAACCAGGGCAGAACGGGCTGGCAACCCAATCTGTGTCTTCTGAGAGGAGGACCCCCACAAAAGCTACAATGAATCTAAGGGAAAGATACCCCTAGGGGTGCCCGAGAGGTGGGGGGGTGGGAGGATGAGCACCCCAGTCGGATGGACACAGCGACATCAGACCCAGGCATTGAACAAATGACGATGAGGAAGCAGTGTGCATGTGGCAAAATCTGCAAGAACGATCGCGGCTTGAAGATCCACCAAGCGAGGATGAAGTGTTTGGCGGGAGCAGGAGCAGCACAATGCGCAGGTGTCCAACCTGGTGAGACGAAGGAGGGGCCAGGCCCGGAGTCACCCCATAGTGCCCGGAACACCCGATAATTCCAGGAACATCACTGAAGATGTGTCCAGAAGCATCAGCAGATGTATGTACACAGCAGTCAATAGCAGGGAGGTTACTGCCCATGATGGAGCTGACTAAGTTTATAACCCTCTGCAGCCCCTTTCAGCTGAGTTCCTGAGCAACTATGATGGTGGGGCCTTAGCAATGAATATTACATTGCTAGGTAATTTGTGCTCATTTGCATTAACAGCCAACACGTCAAGGATTGAGGGCAGCAGCCCTCAAATGTTGCCACGTATTCTGGCACCAACGTGGCATGCTGACAATGATCAGCAGAACAACAACAACAAAACAAGCCCTTTTCTCACCCCTCAGCTATCCACTCACTCACACACAGGCAAGCCAATTTCCGTCCTCCTGCACGCAGCCCTGGACTTTCAGACATCTGGCCTCCAACGATCCATCCCAGGACCAGACTTGACCACTGGGCTCACAGACTTCAGATTTGACTTTTAGGATTTTACCTCCAGACTTGCTGAATGCTGGACTTTGACCTTTGGCTTTGCCCAATGGACCTGACTGAGCGCTGGGTGTTGACCTCTGAACTTGCCAATCACTTTCGGGCCTGGACCACAGGACTTGCCCATCCATTGCCTTAGCTTAGTCATGATTTTGGCATTCATAAATCAAAGTATTGAGTATAGGAGCTCGGATACTCTGGGGAGGTTGTATAAGACATTGGTGAGGCCGAATTTGGAGTATTGTGTGCAGTTCTGGTCACCTAACAGTAAGATTGAGAGAGTACAGAGAAGACTTACGAGGGTGTTGCTGGGTCTTCAGGAGTTGAGTTACAGGGTAAGTTTGAACAGGTTAGGACTTTATTCCTTGGACCGTTGAAGAATGAGGGGGAATTTGATAGAGGTTTACAAAATTATGAGGGGTATGGACAAAGTAAATGCGAATAGGCTGTTTCCACTTAGATTAGGAGAGATAAATACTAGAGGACATAGCTTTAGGGTGAAAGGGGAAAGGTTTAGGGGGAATATTAGGGGGAACTTCTTCACTCAGAGTGGTGGGAGTGTGGAACGAGCTACCATCTGACGTGGTAAATGCGGGCTCACTCTTAAGTTTTAAGAATAAATTGGATAGATGCATAGATGGGAGAGGTCTGGAGGGTTATGGAGTGGATGCAGGTCAATGGGACGAGCGGAATAAAGTTTCGGCACAGACTAGAAGGGCCGAATGGCCTGTTTTCTGTGCTGTGGTGTTCTATGATTCATGTCAACAGGTGGCTTATAATCAAAGTGTGTTTTATTGTATAAAATTATTAACAAATTTAGAAGACAGGATATTTGATTGTAAACCCAGGAAACAGTGTTTAAAGTCTGAAAGCTTCATACTTCCTTTTAGTTCACCTTCCAATAAACAGTCAGAAGTAGGTGATGCCTCACAAAGGCGGCATACATCATTAAGTACCCCATCACCTGGGACAATCCGTCTTTTCATTGCCACTATTGAGGAAGAGGTATACAAGCCTGAAGACGTGCACTCAGCATTGCAGGAACAGCTTCCTCACCGCTGCCATCAGATTTCTGAGTGGACATTGAACCCGTGACCACTACCTCAAAAGTTTTTGTTCTATTTTTGCACAACTTATTTAATTTAGATAATTATTAAAAACTATAAAGAAATATAATTAAATACATATTTAATTATAGTTTTTTAATATATTAGAACATAGAACATAGCATACTACAGCACAGTACAGGCCCTTCGGCCCACAATGTTGTGCCGACCCTCAAACCCTGCCTCTCATATAACCCCTCACCTTAAATTCCTCCATATACCTGTCTAGTAATCTCTTAAACTTCACTAGTGTATCTGCCTCCACCACTGACTCAGGCAGTGCATTCCACGCACCAACCACTCTCTGAGTAAAAAAACCTTCCTCTAATATCCCCCTTGAACTTCCCATCCCTTACCTTAAAGCCATGTCCTCTTGTATTGAGCAGTGGTGCCTTGGGGAAGAGGCGCTGGCTGTCCACTCTATCTATTCCTCTTATTATCTTGTACACCTCTATCATGTCTCCTCTCATCCTCCTTCTCTCCAAAGAGTAAAGCCCTAGCTCCCTTAATCTCTGATCATAATGCATACTCTCTAAACCAGGCAGCATCCTGGTAAATCTCCTCTGTACCCTTTCCAATGCTTCCACATCCTTCCTATAGTGAGGCAACTAGAACTGGACAAGGTACTCCAAGTGTGGCCTAACCAGAGTTTTATAGAGCTGCAATATTACCCCAGCAACTCTTAAACTCAATCCCTCGATTTATGAAAGCTAAAACACCATAAGCTTTCTTAACTACCCTATCCACCTGTGAGGCAACTTTCAGGGATCTGTGGACATATACCCCAAGATCCCTCTGCTCCTCCACACTACCAAGTATCCTGCCATTTACTTTGTACTCTGCCTTGGAGTTTGTCCTTCCAAAGTGTACCACCTCACACTTCTCCAGGTTGAACTCCATCTGCCACTTCTCAGCCCACTTCTGCATCCTATCAATGTCTCTCTGCAATCTTCAACAATCCTCTACACTATCCACAACACCACCAACCTTTGTGTCATCTGCAAACTTGCCAACCCACCCTTCTACCCCCACGTCCAGGTCGTTAATAAAAATCACGAAAAGTAGAGGTCCCAGAACCGAATCTTGTGGGACACCACTAGTCACAATCCTCCAATCTGAATGTACTCCCTCCATCACCACCCTCTGCCTTCTGCAGGCAAGCCAATTCTGAATCCACCTGGCCAAACTTCCCTGGATCCTATGCCTTCTAACTTTCTGAATAAGCCTATCGTGTGGAACCTTGTCAAATGCCTGACTAAAATCCATGTAGATCACATCCACTGCACTACCCTCATCTATATGCCTGGTCACCTCCTCAAAGAACTCTATCAGGCTTGTTAGACACGATCTGCCCTTCACAAAGCCATGCTGACTGTCCCTGATCAGACCATGATTCTCTAAATGCCCATAGATCCTATCTCTAAGAATCTTTTCCAACAGCATTCCTACCACACACGTAAGGCTCACTGGTCTATAATTACCTGGACTATCCCTACTACCTTTTTTGAACAAGGGGACAACATTTGCCCCTCCAATCCTCTGGTACCATTCCCGTGGACAACGAGGACATGAAGATCCTAGCCAGAGGCTCAGCAATCTCCTCCCTCACCTCATGGAGCAGCCTGGGGAATATTCCATCAGGCCCCGGGGACTTATCCGTCCTAATGTATTTTAACAACTCCGACACCTCCTCTCCCTTAATATCAACATGCTCCAGAACATCAACCTCACTCATATTGTCCTCACCATCATCAAGTTCCCTCTCATTGGTGAATACCGAAGAGAAGTATTCATTGAGGATCTCACTCACTTCCACAGCCTCCAGGCACATCTTCCCACCTTTATCTCTAATCGGTCCTACCTTTACTCCTGTCATCCTTTTTTTCTTCACATAATTGAAGAATGCCTTGGGGTTTTCCTTTACCCTACTTGCCAAGGCCTTCTCATGCCCCCTTCTTGCTCTCCTCAGCCCCTTCTTAAGCTCCTTTGTTGCTTCTCTATATTCCTCAATAGACCCATCTGATCCTTGCTTCCTAAACCTCATGTATGCTGCCTTCTTCCGCCTGACTAGATTTTCCACCTCACCTGTCACCCATGGTTCCTTCACCCTACCATTCTTTATCTTTCTCACTGGGACAAATTTATCCCTAACATCCTGCAAGAGATCCCTAAATATCGACCACATGTCCATAGTACATTTCCCTGCAAAAACATCATCCCAACTCACACCTGCAAGTTCTAGCCTTATAGCCTCATAATTTGCCCTTCCCCAATTAAAAAATTCCTTGTCCTCTCTGATTCTATCCTTTTCCATGATAATATTGAAGTCCAGGGAGCAGTGGTCACTGTCCCCCAGATGCTCACCCACTGAGAAATATGTGACCTGACCCGGTTCGTTACTTAATACTAGATCTAGTATGGCATTTCCCCTAGCTAGTCTGTCAACATATTGTGACAGGAATCCGTCCTGGACACATTTAACAAACTCTGCCCCATCTAAACCCTTGGAACTAATCAGGTGCCAATCAATATCAGGGAAGTTAAAGTCACCCATGATAACAACCCTGTTATTTTTACACCTTTCCTGCTTCCCAATCTGCTTCCCAATCTGCTCCTCTGTATCTCTGCTGCTACCAAGGGCCTATAGAATACTCCCAAAAGAGTAACTGTTCCCTTCCTGTTCCTGACTTCTACCCATACTGACTCAAAAGAGGACCCTGCTACATTACCCACCCTTTCTGTAGCTGTAATAGTATCCCTGACCAGTAATGTCACCCCTCCTCCCCTTTTCCCGCCCTCTCTATCCCTTTTAAAGCACTGAAATCCAGGAATATTGAGAATCCATTCCTGCCCTGGTGCCAGCCAAGTCTCTGTAATGGCCACTACATCATAATTCCATGTATGTATCTAAACTCTCAGTTCATCACCTTTGTTCCTGATGCTTCTTGCATTGAAGTACTATTGCCGCAAAACAACAGATTTCATGATGTATGCCAGTGATATTAAACATTATTTAAACAGGAACAGATTAAGTGCAATGGCCACTTGTCAAGACTAAAGAATATTTCCACTTTTCAATGGGAAGAGAGGGGAGCAATCATAAGAGAACGTATGGAATTAAATAGAAAAAGTGGAGAATGAGTCTCAGTCAAAGAACAGAAGGTGAAGCAAATCCAGGTCTTCCCCAGGCTACAAACACCTGAGTTGTGTACAACCCATTCATACAACTGCGTGTTTGGGACGCTTTCGGGAAGGATTTGCCAATTCTGCTGCATCTTCTACCCTGGGAACATAGTTTGTGACCACAGTTTTGACTTTGATTCCGGAGGCCCGATCAACAGCGGGATCGGAGCACTTCGAAGTAAATAAAAATACAGAAGGGACAATGGGGGTGGACCAGCGGTAAGAGTGGGAGTGTCAGTCTTTGACTTGAGAGACTGAAGCCAAAGCCACAAGTTGAAAGATTTGTTCTTGGTTGCCCATTTGTCCAGTGCAGGCAGGATGGTAGATAAGACAGTGGAATGCTTTTTCTGTAGGATGTGGGAATTCATGGAACCTGATAGTCTCCCTGATGACTACACCTGCGGGAAGTGCAGTCAACTCCAGCCGTGAAAGACTGCATAAGGGAGCGGTAGCTGGATGAACTTCGGATCATCTGGGAGGCAGAGCATTTGTCAGACACAACTTTTGAACAGGTGGATACATCCAGAGTACAGAATTCAGGGAGTAGTTGGATGAACACTGAGAGAGGTAAAGGGAGAAGAAAGTCAATGCAGGGCCCCCCTGTGGCCATTCCCCTCAGTAACAGCTATACCCCTTTGGATACTGCTGAGTATCTGAGTATACCCCTTTTGATACTGGGGATGATCTACTTGGACAAGGCAGCAGCAGCCAGACCCATAGCACCGTGCTCAGCTCTGAGCTTCAGAAGGATAGAGTGAAGTCAGGCAGACCAATAGTCACAGGGGACTCAATAGTTAGGGGACAGATAGGAGATTCTGCGGCAGCAAAAGATATGCCAGGATAGTGTGTTGCCTCCCAGGTGCAAGGGTCTCTGAGTGGTTGCCGAATATTCTCAAAGGGGAGGGTGAGCAGCTGGAGGTCGTGGTACATCTTGGTACTGTTACGAACCCACAGGTTTCGTTTAATGTGCATTGTTGCTTTAAGGGCCTGAGTGAGGTGGGACTATGACGTCAGTCACAGGCTGAAGCAGTGGGCTGCAGATTTTGAGAGAGTGAGAGTGAGGAGAAAAAAGAGACCAGCTGTTGGAATTCAGCTGGTGACTGTGATAGTGTGTGTGTGTGTGTGTGTGAGAGAGAGAGAGAGAGAGAAAGAGAAAAAAAAAGGAAGGAAAAAACAACACAACCCAACCAACCAACCAGCTGCTGGACTTTGGCTGGTCACTGCGATGGTTTGAGAGAGAGAGCGAGTGAGAGTGAGAGGAAAAAAAACCCGAGACCAGCTGCTGGACTTCGGCTGGTGACTGTGATAGTGTGTGTGAGAGAGAGAGAGAGAGAGAGAGAGAGAGAGAGAGAGAGAGAGAAGAAAAAAAACCCGAGACCAGCTGCTGGACTTCGGCTGGTCGCTGTGATGGTGTGAGAGAGAGAGAGAGAGAGAAAACAACACAACCCAACTAACCAACCAGCTGCTGGACTTTGGCTGGTCACTGCGATGGTTTGGAACTCTTTTAAGCCCAAATGATTGGGTTAAACATCGTGCACAACGAATGTGGGATTGTCACTTTGTATAATCTATAGGAGTGGACTTTGGGATATCCTGTGGGACCACTTGTTTAGCCCTTGCCTGGGTATGTTGTGTGGTAACCACTGGAAGACGATATTCCTGTGACGGGTCACCTTTGGTGATAATTTGTATGTGGATGGATTCTATGGACAAGATCTTCAGTGACTGTTACTTTGTTTACCTGACGTGGAGCCTGTGGAATACTTCATACTTACCTTTTCCTACATTACAGCATGGATTACAGAAATTTCTCTTCCTTCGTTTATTACGTGGTTGACGGAATGTTCCTACTTTACCATCTCAAGACTCTAAGCCTTGTTCTCCTCAAGCTCGATAGTTTGGGAGCTATATTTACACACATATATACACATAACACTGTTAACTTTTGTTTATCTCGTTAAGTTACTATATCATGAGTAGATACTAATAAAGATAGAGGTTTTTAACATGAAAACCAGACTCTGTGTAATCTATTGCTGCTGGTACGTAACAGTACCAATGACAGCGGCAAGAAAGGGCTTGAGGTCTCTAAACTAAACACAGTAAGTTTAGGGAGTTAGGAAAGAGGTTGAAGAGCAGGACCTCCAAGGTGGTAATCTCCAGATTACTCCCGGTGCCACGAGTTGGGGAAGGTCAGACAGGAAGATAGCACAGATGAATGAGTGGCTGAGGAGATTGTGCAGGGGCGGGATTTTAAATTCCTGGATCATTGGAACCTTTTCTGGGGAGAGAGTGACCTATACAAGTGGACGGGTTGCACCTGAACCGGAGGGGAACCAATATCCTGGGAGGCAGGTTTGCTAATGCTTTGGGGGAGGGTTTAAACTAGATTTGCCGGGGGGGGGTGGGAACTGAAATGAAGAGGCAGAGGATGGGGTGGTTAGCACACAAGTAGTGACAGCTTGTAGGGAGTTTATGAGGGAGGATAGGCAGATGATAGAGCAAGGATGCACTCAGCCTGATGGTTTGAGATGTGTCTATTTTAATACAAGGAGTATCATAAACAAGGCGGATGAACTTAGAGCATGGATCAATACGTGGAACTATGACATTGTGGCCATTACAGAGACTTGGATGTCTCGGGGCAGGAGTGGCTGCTGAGTGTGCCAGGGTTTAGATGTTTCAAAAGGGACAGGGAGGGAGGCAAGGGGTGGGGGAGTGGCATTGCTAACTGGGGCTAGTATCACGGCTGCAGAAAAGGAGGAGGTCATGGAGGGATTGTCTACTGAGTCAATGTGGGTGGAAGTCAGAAGCAGGAAGGGAGCAATAATATTACAGGGTGTTTTTTATAGACCCCTCCCAACAGTAACAGAGATATCGAGGAGCAGATAGGGAGGCAGATTCTAGAAGGGTGCAATAATAATAGGATTGTTGTGATGGGTGATTTTTAAGTTTCCTAATATTGATTGGCATCTCCTTGGAGCAAGGTGCTTAAATGGGGTGGAGTTTGTTCCATGTGTTCAGGAAGATTTTCTGACACAATATGTAGATAACCTTACAAGAGGAGAGGTTGTACTTGATCTGGTATTGGGAAATGAACCTGGTCAGGTGTCAGATCTCTCAGTGGGAGAGCGTTTTGGAGGTAGTGATCACAACTCCTTTACCATGGCGCTGGAGGGGAATAGGAGCAGGCAATTTGGGAAAACATTTAATTGGGGTAGAGGGTAATATGATGCTCTTGGGCAGGAACTTGGCAACATAAATAAAACTAAGCTTTCTTTTTACTCTGTCCGCATACCAATCAATCACTATGACATCCGTGCACCCACTGTCACACTGGGAATCAGTGCCTATATGGTATCTTTGTGCCCACTATCACTCTGGGAGTCACTATATGTTATCCCATCTTACTTCACCTACAATGAATAAGCTGGCGGGTATTTTAAGTGATAAAACTGCATAACGAAGGAGACAGAATCTGTTTTTTGCATTGATTGGTACTAAACCCGTGCATCAACATCAGGTTCATATTGAATACAATCTCCATGAAATTGAAACATCCTGTGCTGGCAATTCCGTGATATACAATTACCAGTTTGTCTGGCTTCTGATGTATTAGTGAAATTGAGCCATTTGGACCTACACTGAATCCTGTACCTGGAGATAGTTTAAACAAAGCACTTAAACAGCTTGTAGTTATTTGAAGAAATTTTACACTTTTCTATAGACATATGGATTATCTGAAGTTTGCTGAATTTGTGTGTTCAGATCTGTGTCTGTTCAACTCCATGGGTTTGTCAGATAGCATGTTCGTCCTGTGTAACTCATGAAGCCTGGTAGCATTCATCAGAAAGGGAAAAATGACAAAACCTGTGGAAATGAGAATATTAAATGGCCATCGGTGAGTGGCTGATTCAAACAAAGCGCGGTGGCCAGATGAAGCCTTCAACATCCAGACAATGCAGCAGACAGCGGTCTGTGGTATTGAAGGCTGGCCTAAGTGGGTAGTCCAATTTAATTCTGCCAGGCTGGTGTGTAGGCACATTTAATGTCCCTAGATACCAACATTTTAATCCAAAGTTTAATTGACATGGTTTGTGGATTAGATGCTGCAGTTCAGGTTGTTTGTTTCTGGGTTTTTTATTATTGCTATGTTGTGCGATTTTGATGGGGTGGACTGACTAGGTGGCCTGCAGTCAGTGAACAGCCCAGTGCTAAATTGAACTGAGCATTCCTGGAACGTTCCAACTACTCCGTGCTTTGCTTTGATATTTTATATTCAGTGTTTCTCGCTGGTTTTTTTGCCATTTGCGTGATTTATTGTTTTTATGCGCGTTGGGTGTTTGATGTTTTCTTTGAACAGGTTCCCTTTTTCGTGGCTGTCTCCGGGAAGACGAATGTCAGGGTTGTATACATACTTGGGTAATAAATGTACTTTGAACTTTGCTTTGCCAATATAATTGTAGGTTGTTTGGTAAAGAAAGTTTTTGAAGTACTTACAGGACTGGAGTTCGATTGGAGGGTTGTTGCAAGTTCTGAGGTATTGTAGAGTTGCTGTGAACAAATCGATCACCAGACATCCGAATGATTGTTCCAGACAATCCAATGCATAATCCTCACTGCTATTGATTTAGTGGGAATTTCCATGTCTGAGTGTATACCACACTGGTCAATGAAGCGATGCCCAGTGCTTTCCAAGCCTTAGTTTACACAGAGAGAGAGCATATACTCAGTGGCTAGGGGTGGAACCTGGTGTGTATCTCTGCTGCTGTAGCCCATCCACTTCAAGGTTCAACATGCAGTGCATTCAGAGGTGCTGTTCTGCACACCCCTGTTATAACATGTGATTATTTGAATTACTGTCACCTTCCTATCGGTTTGAACCAGTCTGGCCATTCTCTTCTGACTTCTCTCATTAAAAAGTTGTTTTCACCCACCGATCTGCCGCCCACTGGATGTTTATTGTTTTTTGCACCATTCTCTGTAAACTCTTGAGGCTGTTGTGCATGAAAATCCCAGGAGATCAGTAGTTTCTGGGATACTCAAGCCACCCTGTCTGGCACCAATAGTCATTCCATGGTCAAAGTCACTTAAATCACATTTCTTTCCCATTCTGATATTCGGCCTAAACAACAACTGAATCTCTTGACCATGTCTGCATGCTTGTATGCAATGAGGTTCTGCCACGTGATTGGCTGATTAGATATTTGCATTAAAGAGCAGGTGTACCTAATAAAGTGGCCAGTGAGTATAGAACAGTACAACACAGAAGCCAACCCTTCAGCCCATTTTGCCTGTGCCAAAACAGTACCAAATTAAAATAAATCTATGCTGTCTGTGTGTGATCCTTCCATTTTCTGTATATTCATGCCTGTCTAAGAGTCCCTTAAACATCTCTGTCATAGCTGCTTCCACTATCAACCACAACAGCGTGCAGCAGACACCTCCGGTTTCAGAACCAGCCTGTCAATGCTACTCAGGATGCTGTGTGAGGATACCCTTCATTCTTCTAAACTCCAATGCGCATGTGCCAGTCTTCCTCATTCTCTCCTCTCCTAATCCCAAGAACTGACCCAGTGAAGAGGCAAGCTGCTGGAAGCTTCCCTTTCCAGCCGTTGGAATCATTGGCTGATGTCTGCAGTGCAGTCCTTCATAATGTGACAGGGCATTTTACCGAGTTGTAAACTTGCTGTTCTGTCTGTGTATTGTTCCTGCTACTTCAGAGTTACACAAAAAGGCACGGGAGCAGAATTCGACCATTCAGCCCTTCGAGTCTGCTCTTGCACCATTCCATCATGGCTGATTTATTCCTCTCAACCCCATTCAGTTGCCTTCTCCCCATAACTTTTTCGCCTTGCTAATTGAGAACCTATCAACCTCTGCTTTAAATATACCCATTGACTTGGCCTCCACAGCCATCTCTGGCAATGAATACAACAGATTCACCATCCTCTGGCTAAAGAAGTTCCTCCTCATCTCTGTTCTAAAGGGGCATCCCTCTATTCTAAAGCTGTGCTCTCAAAGTTCAAAGTAAATTTATTATCAAAGTTGTCGTATCAACACACATCAAAGTTGCTGGTGAACGCAGCAGGCCAGGCAGCATTTCTAGGAAGAGGTACAGTCGACGTTTCAGGCCGAGACCCTTCGTCAGGACTAACCGAAAGAAGAGCTAGTAAGAGATTTGAGAGGGGGAGGGGGAGATCCAAAATGATAGGAGAAGACAGGAGGGGGAGGGATGGAGCCAAGAGCTAGACAGGTGATTGGCAAAAGGGATATGAGAGGATTATGGGACAGGAGGTCGGGGGAGAAAGACAAGGTGGGGGGGACCCAGAGGATGGGCAAGGGGTATAGTCAGAGGGACAGAGGGAGAAAAAGGAGAGAGAGAAAAATAATGTGTGTATATAAATAAATAACGGATGGAGTATAAGGGGGAGGTGGGGCATTAGCGGAAGTTTGAGAAGTCAATGTTCATGCCATCAGGTTGGAGGCTACCCAGACGGAATATAAGGTGTTGTTCCTCCAACCTGAGTGTGGCTTCATCTTTACAGTAGAGGAGGCCGTGGATAGACATGTCAGAATGGGAATGGGATGTGGAATTAAAATGTATGGCCACTGGGAGATCCTGCTTTCTCTGGCGGACAGAGCGTAGGTGTTCAGCGAAACGATCTCCCAGTCTGCGTTGGGTCTCACCAATATATAGAAGGCCATATGGGGAGCACCGGACGCAGTATATCACCCTAGCTGACTCACAGGTGAAGTGTCGCCTCACCTGGAGGGACTGTCTGGGGCCCTGAATGGTGGTAAGGGAGGAAGTGTAAGGGCATGTGTAGCACTTGTTCCACTTACAAGGGTAAGTGCCAGGAGGGAGGTCGGTGGGGAGAGATGAATGGACAAGGGAGCCACGTAGGGAGCGATCCCTGCGGAAAGCAGAGGGGGGGTGCAGGGAAAGATGTGCTAAGTGGTGGGATCCCGTTGGAGGTGGCAGAATTACGGAGAATTATATGTTGGACCCGGAGGCTGGTGGCATGGTAGATGAGGACAAGGGGAACCCTATTCCTAGTGGGGTGGCGGGCGGATGGAGTGAGAGCGGTGTGTGTGAAATGGGGGAGATGCATTTTAGAGCAGGGTTGATGGTGGAGGAAGGGAAGCCCCTTTCTTTAAAAAAGGAAGACATCTCCCTCGTCCTGGAATGAAAAGCCTCATCCTGAGAGCAGATGCGGCGGAGACGGAGGAATTGCGAGAAGGGGGATGGCATTTTTGCAAGAGACAGGGTGAGAAGAGGAATAGTCCAGATAGCTGTGAGAGTCAGTAGGCTTATAGTAGACATCAGTCGATAAGCTGTCTCCAGAGATAGAGACAGAAAGATCTAGAAAGGGGAGGGAGGTGTCTGAAATGGACCAGGTAAACTTGAGGGCAGGGTTGGAGGCAAAGTTAATGAATTCCACGAGCTCAGCATGCTTGCAGAAAGCAGTGCTAATGCAGTCGTCGATGTAGTGAAGGAAAAGTGTGGGACAGATACCAGAATAAGTTTGGAACACAGATTGTTCCACAAAGCCAACAAAAAGGCAGGCATAGCTGGGACCCATACGGGTGCCCATGGCTGCACCTTTAGTTTGGAGGAAGTGGGAGGCGCCAAAGGAGAAATTATTAAGAGTATGGACTAATTCCACTAGACGGAGCAGAGTAGTGGTAGAGGGGAACTGGGTAGGTCATATATTACTCTGAGATTCATTTTCTTTCAGGCATTCACAGTAGAAGAAGGAAATATAATATGAATGAAAATCTACACACAAACAAGGATGAGCAACCAATCTGCAAGAGAAGACAAACTGTGCAAATACAAATAATAATAATAAATAAATAATGCTGAGAACGTGAGCTGTAGAGTCTTTGAAACTGAGTCTATAGGTTGTGGAATCAGTTCAGTGTTGAGGTGAATGAAGTTTCCACGCTGATTTAGGAACCTAATAGTTGAAGGGTAATAATTATTCTTGCAACTGTATAGGTTACTTGGTGAGGACTGACCTGTGGGTGTGTCACTGTCAAAGCTGGAGGTTTCGATCTGAGAGGAGCCTCTGGGATGCTTGTGATTGTGCAGGACACCAAGGCAAACATCTGGTGCTTGGAGTAAAAGCACAGATTAGCAATCAAGCGAGAAGGAGAATGGCTCGATGTTGTTTCATCCTGCTAGGATGGTTGAACTTTATTTCATGCTGAGACGCACTGAACACTGCGGCAGTCTCAACAAGGCAAGGTTTCAATCTGAGACAGAAGGATAAGCTGCACGTCAACCGGTTATTTTGGCTCTTTGTCCCCAGAGTCCAAATCAACATATCCTGTTACAGGACTGAATAATGCTGGATGGAAAACACAACAACACAAGTGCACCATCAATGGTATCAGGGCATCCAATGTCCATTTGAAAATGATCCAAGAATGTTAATATATTTAACACTCAGAATGCTCAAACAGAATCAGAGTGTAGGGGAATGAGGGGAGATTTGTTAAAGGTATACAAAATTATGAGCGGTATCAATACGGTCAATGTAAGCAGGCTTTTTCCACTGAGGTTGGGCAAGACTAGAACTAGAGGTTATGGATGAAGGGTGAGAGGTGGAATGTTCAAGGGGAACAGGAGGGGAAATTTCTTCACTCAGAGGGTGGTGAGAGTGTGGAATGAGTTGCCAGTGGAAGTGGTGGATGTGGGTTTGATATCAACATTTCAGAGAAGTTTGGATAGATACGTGGATGGAAGGGGAACGGAGGACTATGGTCCCGATGCAGGTCGATGGGAGTAGACAGATTAATAGTTTAACATGGTCTAGTTGATCTAAAGGGCCTGTTCTGTGCTGCAGTGTTCAGTGACTCTATATCACCAGGGAATGCATATTTGTACACCTGTGGCACCAACAAAGCTCTACAGTGTGAGCTGGATCTTAGCATGGTCCTGAACCAGGTCTCCTTTTGAGTCAATACATATAGCCAAACTTCAGTGAACTGTCAGTTCAGCAGAAAAGGTCATTGGCTGCGGTCTACCTTCACTGCAGGACTTGTGTGGGTATCCAGGACATAGAAACTGGCAGGGAAAATCATTATGGACACTTCCCTCCCTGCAAACTGCCTTTTCCTACAATTCGCAGGCAGTTAATCTGATCAACAATTCTAATTATCTTCTCTTTCTCCCCGCCCCCACCAACTTCCTCCGTCTATTACTCCAGTCACTGCACTGTAAACCCCTGTTTATATTGCTGTTTACATTATAAATACATGCTGGATTTATTTAGGCACGTTTTATTCCATGTCCGTATTTTAACCTTTAATGTTATTAGCTTTTCTCTTTGTCATTGTCTTAATATCATTTTTTTGTTACATCCGGCACCCTGACCACCACGCCATAGCAAATTCCTAATACAGTACAAACAGTGGTATGCAAAAGTTTGGGCACCCCTGCTCAAAATTTCTGTTACTATGAATAGCTAAGTGAGTAAAAGATGAACTGATTTCCAAAAGGCATAAAGTTAAAGATGATACATTTCTTTAATATTTTAAGCAAGAAAACTTTTTTATTTCCATCTTTTACAGTTTCAAAATAACAGAAAAGGAAAGGGGCCCAAAGCAGAAGTTTGGGCACTCTGCATGGCAGTACTTAGTAACATCCCCTTTGGCAAGTATCACAGCTTGTAAACCTTTGTTTGGGGGATTTTCGCCCATTCTTCCTTGCAAAAGGCTTCTAGTTCTGTGAGATTCTTGGGCCGTCTTGCATGCACTGCTCTTTTTGAGGTCTATCCACAGATTTTCGATGATGTTTAGGTCGGGGGACTGTGAGGGCCATGGCAAAACCTTCAGCTTGCACCTCTTGAGGTAGTTCATTGTGGATTTTGAGGTGTGCTTAGGATCATTATCCTGTTGTAGAAGCCATCCTCTCTTCATCTTTGGCTTTTTTACAGATGGTGTGATGTTTGCTTCCAGAATTTGCTGGTATTTAATTGAATTCATTCTTCCCTCCGCCAGTAAATTTTCCCTGTGCCACTGGCTGCAACACAAGCCCAAAGCATGATCGATCCACCCCCGTGCTTAACAGTTGGAGAGGGGTTCTTTTCATGAAATTCTGCACCCTTTTTTCTCCAAACATACCTTTGCTCATTGCAGCCAAAAAGTTCTATTCAAAAGGTTCAAAGGAACATCTAAACAAGCCTGATGCATTTTGGAAACAAGTCCTGTGGACTGATGAAGTTAAAATAGAACTTTTTGGTGCAACAGAATTGAAACACTATCCACGCTGATGGAGCTGGCTGAGTCTAAAACACTCTTCAGCCTCTTGCAATCCTACACTTCGGAGCCTCCATACCAGGCTGTGTTGAAAGCAGTCAGAGTGCTCTCCACAGTACAGCTGTAGAAATTTGCGAGTCTTTGTTGACATACCAAATCTCTTCAAACCCCTAATGAAGTATAGCTGCTGTTGTGCTGTCTTCATAATTGCATCAATATGTTGGGCACAGGATAGATCCTCAGAGATGTTGACACCCAGAAACTTAAACCTGCTCACCATTTTCTCTGCTAATCCCTCGACTGAGGACTGGTATGTGTGTTCCCTCAGCTCCGCAATCAGTTCTTTGGTCTTGCTGACATTGAGTGCAAGGTTCTGTTCTGTTTATATTTACTGTGAATGTCTACACGAAATTGAATCTCAGGGTTGCATTTGGTGGCATATATGTACTTTGATAAATTTGCTGTGAATCTTGAGATTGTTTGTTGTGACACCATTCAACCAGCTGATCTATTTCACTTCTGTACACCTCCTTGTGTCTATCTGAGATTCTGCCAACAACCGTGGTATTACCTATGAACTTATAAATGGTCTCTGAGTTGCGCCTAGCCACACAGTCATGAGTAACAAGAGTAGAGCAGTGGGTTAGACACTCATCCTTGAGGTGCACCTGTGTGGATTATCAGAAAGGACGAGGTGTTATCACTGATCTGTATTAACTGTGGTGTCTCAGTGAGGAAGTCAAGAATCCAGTTGCAGAGACCCAGATTTAGAAGCTTGTTAATTAATACTGAGGGGATGGTGGCGATGTTCAAGATCTATTCCCAAAGTTAATAACTAACATTCAGTGAGACTGGGGTTGGCATTAGCACAACAGTGCAGGTTCATTTCCCACCACGATCTGTGAGGAACTTGTACGCTCTGCCTGTGACCTAGTTGCTTTCCTCCCACATCCCAAAGTCGTGCATTATACTGTGTTGGAACCAGAACCATGGTGACACTTGTAGGCTGCCCCCAGCACATCTGAGTCCGTTGGTCATAGACACATTTTGCTGTGTGTTTCATTGTATGTGTGACAAGTAAAGCTAATCTTTAACCTACTAACCTGTACAGGCAGAGGCAGGAATTGAATCCTCTTTATCCACTGTAATCCTAGCCTCTACACCACTGTTAATTGGTCACGTGGGTGTAATTGGGCCAGAAGGGCCTGTTACTGTGCTGTATTTCTAATAAATAAATCAAGAATACTTGATGTTGTCCTTCACTCAGACTCACTGAAAAGAGGCCCTCCAGAAAATTTATAAGGATGATCTCCAATAAAACTGTAGTGTTTCTCAAATAAAAATGCCATTACATCACTCGATTTTGCCAAGTTCCAAGTAATAGCACAGTTCCTGTGTGTTGACAATGTACTCTACACATTGCTGGCTGCTGTACGTCACAGGAGGCATACAGTTGCCAGCAGACTCAAGTGGTTTATAATCAGAAACAGAAAGCGTTGGAAACGTTCAGCAGATCAGGCGGTATTGTGTGGAACAATTCATGTTTCAGGTCAAAGAAGAAAATCTGATGAAGGATCTTCCACTTTGGTGGCATAGTAGGGGTTCAATTCCCACCATGGTTTGTAAAGAGTTTATACGTTCGCTTTTGACTGCGTGGGATTCCTCTGGGTGCACCAATTTCCTTCCTCATTCCAAAAGTGCACTAGGGTTAGTAAGCTGTGGGTGTTGGTGCTGGAAGCATAGCGACCAGCACATCGTTGGACCTGCTTTGGTTGTTGATGCAGATGACGCATTTCACTGTATGTTCCAATGTACATGTGACAAATAAAACTAATCTTTCAACATTATTTGACATAAACAGCACATTTCACTGCATGGTTCGATGTAACTGTGACAAATGAAGGCAATATTTATCTTTAAGCATTGATTTGTTTCTTTCTCCACAGATGCAGCCTGATCTGCTGAGTGTTTCCAAAAATCTTTGTTTTTGTAACACGCACAAAATGCTAGAGGAACTCAGCAGGTCGGACAGCATCAATGGAAAAGAGTACAGTCAACGTTTTGAGCCAAGACCCTTCATCAGGACTGGAAATAAAGATGAGAAATCACAGTTAGAAAGTGGGGGAAGAGGTGGAAGAAACTCAAGGTGATAGGTGAAACCAGGAGGAGGAGGGGTGAAGTAAAGAGCTGGGTAGTTGATTGGTGAAAGAGATACAGGACTGGAGAATAGGGAATCTGATAGGAGAGGACAGAAGGTTATAGAAGAAAGAAAAGGGGGAGGAGCAACTGAGGAAGGTGATGGGCCGGTAGGGAGATAAGGTAAGAAATGGGAAGGGAACGAGGAATGGTGAAGGAGTTGGGGGGTGGGTTGGGGCGCATTACTGGAAGTCTGAGAAATCGATGTTCATGCAAACGGGTTGGAGGCTACCCAACCTGATGACATGCTCCTTCAAACTGAGTGTGGTCTCATCATGACAGTAGAGGAGGCCATGGGTTGACATGTCAGAATAGGAATGGGAAGTGGAATTAAAATGTGTTTTTGCTTCGGATTTCCAGCACCTGCAGTTTTCTGGGATTTTCACACGTGGTTGATATTGCCCGGGTAACTGGATGTGACGTTCTAGAGCGGAGTGTGGTTCCAGTCCTGAGGCCAGTTCTCCACTGTGTTAATGGAGACTGAAGATCAGGTTGCAAATCTGGGCCAATGTGAAACCCAAACACAAGAGATTATGCAGATGCTGGAAATCCAGAGCAACGTACACACAATGTTGTAGGAACTCAGCAGGTCAGGCAGCACCTATGGAGGGGAATAAACAGTCAACGTTTTGGGCCAAGAGGGTCATGGTAAAGTGTCTCTGCCTGACTGTTTATTCTCCTCCGTGGAAGCTGTCTGACCTGCTGAGTTCCTCCAGCATTTTGTGTGTGAGCCAATGCGAGGCACATTGTCTACATTAGTTTCCTGACTATTCTGGGGCCAGGGCTGTTTTTTTTTTGATGTGCTTTATTCATTGCCCTTACAGCTCCTCGTCTGAATCAGCAAAGTAAGGCGGGCTTGTAGCTGAGTTCTCCTATACCAGGTTCTGTTCCTGGGATGCACGAAAACACACCAGTGCACAAACCCTACAGTAGAGGCAGTGCACAATTCAGTGATGATGTCCACTTTTCACAGTTCCGCAGTTTGTTTTTAATGCCTGAGGTAATGGATCCATATATGATCTACTGACTCACATCCTGAACATCAGTCATCTTTTGTCCTCAATGCTCAGCTGCAGTCTCCTAGTGGGATTCCCCTGACCCCCAGGTTATTTAATAATCTGGTTATTTACAAATAAAGACAAAGAGAAAGTAGCTTTATAATCTCAGGAATGTTGGAAGACCGCTGCCAATGCATGATCCATCCCAAGGGTGTGCTGAAGCCAGCCCAAAAGTGTCGCCACGCTTTCTGGTGCCAACATAATTTGTCCACAATGGTCGACAAAACAACCACACACAACACAGAACAACACAAGCAGCATCATCAACAACAGAACAGAACCAGACAACAGCAGAATAAGCCATTTTCAATATTACCAGCTTGGATGAATGGTTTGCAGATGAAGGATAATGTAGGAACTCAGGCGATATGAAAGGAAGCATGAAGCAAATTGTTTAAATTGAGACTGCAAAATGTTGCACTTCAAAGAGATCCACAGTTCTAAGTG
This sequence comes from Mobula hypostoma, assembly GCF_963921235.1. Taxonomy (NCBI): domain Eukaryota; kingdom Metazoa; phylum Chordata; class Chondrichthyes; order Myliobatiformes; family Myliobatidae; genus Mobula; species Mobula hypostoma. The sequence continues at coordinate 2,830,606 of NC_086114.1, read as the reverse complement.
CATTCGTATTCAGATTTATCAGTGTACATCGAAGCAAACAGTGAAATGCATCTTTTATGTATAGCCCCCTGGCCAGCCTCCGGGTCACTCGGCTCGCTGTCGTCTAGGGAAACAGCCCTCGGCCCCACCAAACTGGGTAATAGTTTGTGTGGATGCTGTGTGATGTACCCCACCCCGCCCAAATAACAGACAATACACCAGATACGATTAGATGATTTACCGTTTATAGATATTACTGGAACTATACAATTAATAGAGAATAAAATATAAAAGGAAAATAAAAGGCGCCACACTTATCAAAGTTCAATCTCTTCGTGCACAAACAGTTGGAGCTCAGGACCCTTCTTCTTCACCCTGCGACCCCTCAGACCACCTCAACCGGCCGCCTGGGACCAACAACGGTGGTCGACCAGACGCTCCACACGAGTCCGTGTCCGTCTCCGTCTCCTCTCCTCGCCGAACGCCCCGCTCGGGGTCCGACCCCATTAGCGGACTCACAGCACCTGGTCCATCCTCTGTCTGTCACTCCTGCCTTCTGCCCCAAAACCCCGCGCATGCAATATCTTCAGACACACCGAAAGCATAACAACTATAGCAATTGGTTCATTCGTCCTCTTATCAATAGATAATCTAAAACAGACTGCTAGCGGGAAGGACTTTCTCAGCAGTTAACATAACAAAGAAGCCCTTTCAATTATAACATAACAAAGAAGCCATTTTAATTAGACTACGCAGTGACGTAAAAAAAAAGAAACCCCTTACATACGTTAACAGCCAACACAACCCAAGGATGTGCTGAGGCAGCGTGCAAGTGTCACCACACTTTCTAGCACCAACAGAACAGGGCCACAGTGCTTGCTTAGTGGCTAGTGCAGCTCGGGGCGTTGGAATTCGGAGTTCAATTCCGGCATCCTCAATAAGCAGTTTGTATGTCTTCCCCTTGACCACTTGGGGTTCCTCTAGTGCTGTAGTTTCCTCCTGTGCTCTAAACAAGCCTCTTTCCTCCCGACAGCCCTCCCACACATGGACAGCCCCCCAACTCCAGGACAGGCCCCTGGGCCTTTGGACTTTAGGCTTCAATTTCAAAAAGAGCTGGCATGCAGCTCCAGAAAACAGAGTTTGTTTGGTCTTTGTTGAAAGCGTATGGAGTGTAGGAGTTGGGAAATTTCAATGAAACTCGTGTTGTGGTCTCCTGAGCAGCCTTTGGAGTCCTGCACAGGGCTGTGGCCCCTGTGTTTAAGGAAGGATATACTTGTATTGGGAGGAAGTGCAGAGGAAGTGGATTTCTGGAATGAGGATGTTGTTGAATGAGCAAAGGTTTAACAAGCTAGCCCTGTCTCAGTGGAATTTAGAAGAATCAGAGTCGGGTTTAATGTCTCCAACATATGTCATGAAATTTGTTAATTCTGCAGCAGCAGTACAATGCAATACATGATAAATATAGAGAACAAAACTGTATATATTTACTGTAATCAGGTTTTCCCCCTATATTTATCATGTATTACATCGTACTGCTGCTGCAAAGTTAATAAATCTCGTGACGTGCCGGCAATGTTAAACCTGATTAACCTGAATAGTTACATTAAGATGTGTACTGCAAAAACAGAAATTTAAAAAAAAAGTAGTGAGGTAGTGTTCACAGGTTCAATGTCCATTCAGGAATCGGATGGCAGAGGGGAAGAAGCTGTTCCTGAATCACTGAGTGAGTGCCTTCAGGATTCTACCTCCTTTCTGATGGAAGCACAATGAGAAAGAGGGCATGACCTGGGTGGTGGGACAGGGTGGCCCTTTCTGATGGAAGCTGCTTTTGTGAGGTGATTTTGTTGAAACATGGATAATTCTGAGGAGAGATTGGCAGGGTTGGATGCTGAGAGATTGTTAACCCTGGTGTTGGTATCTCGGCTGAAAGTCACAGTTACAAACAGTGGATCATCCACGACAGATCAGAACTCCGAATCTCTACCCTCAACCGAGGAAGCACTGAGTACATTTAAGGAGGCTGATAGATACCTGGTACTTGGATGTTAAGGATTCCGATAGATACCTGACCGATGAATAGGTATCTGGGTGTCAAGGATTCCAATTCATATTTACTTATTACATGCACATGGAAATATAGTGAAATGTATTAACGCAAACACGAGGAATTCTGCAGATGCTGGAAATTCAAGCAACACACATCAAAGTTGCTGGTGAACGCAGCAAACCAGGAAGCATCTATAGGAAGAGGTATAGTCAACGTTTTGGGCTGAGACCCTTCGTCAGGACTAACTGAAGGAAGAGCTAGTAAGAGATTTGAAAGTGGGAGGGGGAGGGGGAGATCCAAAATGACAGGAGAAGACAGGAGGGGGAGGGATGGAGCCAAGAGCTGGACAGGTGATTGGCAAAGGGGATATGAGAGGATCATGGGACAGGAGGCCTAGGGAGAAGGGGAGGGGGGAAAACTCAGAGGATGGGCAAGGGGTATAGTGGGAGGGACAGAGGGAGAAAAAGGAGCAAGAGAAAAAGAATGTGTGTATATAAATAAATAACAGATGGGGTACGAGGGGAGGTGGGGCATTAGCGGAAGTTAGAGAAGTCAATGTTCATACCATCAGGTTGGAGGCTACCCAGATATCCCACCCTGCAAAAACTCATTTCAGGGAGGTAGCACCATCAATTTGCGGGAGACTCCTGGAACTTCCGGGAGAGGTGGGATGTCTGCAATAGAGTAGCTCCTTAGCAGCTAGCCAGCTAGTTTAAATAACGTTAGCTATGCTAATGAACGAATGACACCTGTTAAACTCACCTCAACATGTCTTTTACAGTCTTAACCCACCATAGGCAATAGAAAAGTCACTGTTGCAAACAGTGCAGTGAGCAACACTGTCATTATTTTGACCCCTATTGGACAGGGGTACACTTTAGTGTAGTCTGGGGTGACGTACGTTTCATATTTTCTTTTTTTGGAACACTGCCACTCTGACTTTTTTTAGAACTCTCTCTTGCTCTTGCTCTCTCTCTCGCGTTTGCGTTCTCACTCTCACGCATGCTGTCTCTCTCTCTCGCTCTCACTCTCTCGCGCACGTGCTCTCTCATGGTCGCTCTGACTCGCATTCGCTCTCTCGCGCTTGCTTTCTTGCTCTTGCGCTCGCTCTCGCGCGTTCTCTCACGCTCGCTCTCAAAAAATTCAATTTCCGGGACATTGTATATAATTTGTGGGCATCAGGGAGCCACTATTAATATGTGGGAGACTCCCGGAACTTCCGGGAGAGGTGGGATGTCTGCTACCCAGACGGAATATAAGGTGTTGTTTCTCCAACCTGAGTGTGGCTTCATCTTTACAGTAGAGGAGGCCGTGGATAGACATGTCAGAATGGGAATGGGACGTGGAATTAAAATGTGTGGCCACTGGGAGAATGTATTAATATGTTAACAACCAGCACAACCTAAGGGGGTGCTGGGGGCAGCCCACAAGTGTTGCCACATAGAATGCCCAGTGTGTTACAGAACACAACAAGCATCAAAAGACACCAGCAAAACAAGTCCCTTTCCTCCCTACTCTACGCAGGTGTGCACATACAAAAGCACACAGGTGCATGGAGGTACTGCAACTCCAGAACCGTCCTCTGGGCTTCCAGTTGGGGGTGGGGTGGGAGAGGTCAATGTTGTATCTGAGGCGACCGTTTTGAATGACAAACATTCTTTACAACCTTACAGGTATGTATCATGACCATAAACTAATTTAATTTACTTTTAATCTAATACATCAAAAGCAGTTGCATATTTCTTTGAATCAGTTATTTATTAAACAAATTATAATTTCATATTACAAAAGCATCAGACTTGTGAAACAAAATGGCTATGAAAGATGAATATTGTGTAATTGCAAACAACAGGAATTCTGCAGATGCTGGAAATTCAAGCAACACACATCAAAGTTGCTGGTGAACGCAGCAGGCCAGGCAGCATCTATAGGAAGAGGCGCAGTCGACGTTTCAGGCCGAGACCCTTCGTAATTGTATGGGTTTGGCTGAGTATTTGTGTGTTGCATTATATGATCCATTCGTGGCTACAGGTGATAGAACTCTGCAGAGCCGGTCTCTGTGGTGTTTGATTGCTGTAGTTGACAGACTTCACCATAATTCTTTGGCCTGTTGTTCTTCATGACATAGAGAAGTTTGGAGACAACCACTGCAAATGCCTGTTTGGTAGCCATTTCAGAGTGGTGTTGAGAACAGGTCAGCCAGCAATCCAAGTCAGGAGGGAGAATGCCTGGACTAAGTAGGGACTTTGATTATACTGGCTGCTTTTTCGATACAGTGAGAACTGTAGACAAAGGTGAATAAGAGTTTATTTTATCTGTTCTAATTCTGTTTGTCTATGCGTACAATCTAAAAATGGTGTGAGCAATACCACAGTTCCATCACACACATTGTTTCCTCAAGAATCATGTCTTAAAATATTTTGAGGAACACACTCAAAATGCTGGAAGAAATCAGCAGGTCAGGCAGCGTCTGTGGAAATGAATAAACTGTTGACATTTTGGATCGAGACTCTTTATCAGGATCCAACGGAGGATCTTGGCCAGAAAGTCAACTGTTTATTCCTTTCAATAGGTGTTGCCTGAGCTGCTGAGTTCCTTCGGTACTTTTGTGTTTTGCTCAAGATTTCCAGAATCTGCAGGATCTCTCGTCTAAAATATTTTACCTGTTTGGATTCAGACTGGTGGTTAGTTTGTACACACTCTCTCATTCACCAAGGTGAAGGTTGGTTTCCATCTTGGTTAGCTTCATAGACTCTTTTCTAAAGCTAATGTGGAGCCAAGTGGATATGAATGGTTTAGTTATCAAAGGCTAATGCTGTTTTCACTGCTAAAGCGAGCATTATGAGTGCAGTAAGGAGTAGGAAGGCCTTCTTGCATGAACACCCCATCACACATATTGGAGGGGAGCAATTCACGTGATGGAAAAGTGAGTTAAACTGGCTTGTGCGTCGGCTGCATCGTTCTGCTTCTGCGTCCCTTCCTCCCCCTCCGCCCCTTTCGACCCTTTCCTGATAGTCTCCGAATACACTTGTTCTTCTTCTTTGGATCATTCTGAATTCTGTAAAAGAACAGAAACCCAGCCTGGTAATTTGCGAGTTGTACAACCCACACTGAGTAAAAATCTAAACAAAGGTAGCAGAAGTTGAAAAGTTGATATTTTAAAAAAAACATAAAATACTGGGGAAAACTTGGCAGGTCTGGCAGCATCTGTGGAAAGAGAATCAGCCTTTGGTTTAGGTCTGCAAACCTTTGAGAGAGACAGATGTGAATTAGTCTTCACTCGTCAATTATGTAACTACAGGAGGTGTAACACCTCTCCTTGGACCTCTTCCCTTTCCGCCATTCAGGGACCCAAACGGTCCTTTTAAGACCAGGGGCTCCCAACCTGCGATCCATGGACCTCTTGCTTAATGGTATTAGTCCTTGGCAAAAACAAGGTTGTGAATCCCTGATCTAGATGAAGTAATAATTCACTTGCACATCTCCCAACCAAGTGACTGCATTTGGTTTTGTGGTCTCTGCACTGGAGGAACCAGACTGGGAATTTGTTTTGTGCAGCATCTGCACATGTAACTGGCTGAGGCTGTCACTTCAGTTCCCCATCACACTCCTACTCTGTGGTTTCTTGTGGCCCAAAAACAACATCTCGTCTCCTGCCTGGGCCCATTCCAACCTTCCGAACGAAATATCGAATTCTTCAACTTTAGATGCAGCCTCCTGTACATCGGTGAGACCCAACGTAAATTGGGGGACCGCTTTGTCAAGAACCCTCCATTCCATCCACCAGAAGTGGAATTTCCCTGTGGCCAACCATTTTTATTCCTGTCCCCAATTCCTTTCCAATATGTTGGTCCATGGCCTTTTCTGCTATGATGAGGCCGTTCTCGGGATAGAAGAACAACAGCTCATATTCCATCTGTGTAGTCTGCAACCCGAGGACATGAACATTGATTTCTCTAACTTATGATGATTTTTCTTTTTGCTTTTTTTCCCCTCCCCCTTTCCACTTCTATTCCCTTCTCTGGCCTGTTTCCTCGTCTCGTCACCTACCCATCACCTCTCCATGGTGATCCTCCTTCCCTTTCTCCTATGGTCTACTCTCCTATCAGCTTTCTCCTTCTCCAGTCCTCGACCTTTCCCTCTCACCCGGCTTCACCAATCACCCTCCACCTTTCCTCCTTTCCCCCTTTCCCCTCCCTCCCATCTTTTTATTCTGGCATTTTACCCCTTTCTTTCCAGTCCTGATGAAGGGTCTCAGCTTTAAACGTCGACTGTTCTCTTTTCCATAGATGCCTCCAGCATTTCTGTGTGTTGCTCTGGACTTCCAGCATCTGCAGAATCTCTTGTGTTTAGATAATGTGCTCTTTCTCCCTGTCTATAACCACCTGCCATGCCTTTCTCATTTCACTCCTACCTGGGATTTCAGAACTATATCAACAACTAATTACACACTAAAGTAGTTAAATCCGGTTCAACCGGCTGCCTGACTTCACTCTGGCAGGGCAATTCATTTTCTTCCACCTTGACTAACTTGTTTCTGTCTCTCCCCCCCTCTCTCCCCCCTCTCTCCCCTCCTCCCCCTCTCTCCCCCCTCTCCCCCCTCTCTCCCCCCTCTCCCCCCTCTCCCTCCTCCCCTCTCTCCCCCCTCTCTCCCCTCTCTCCCCCTCTCTCCCCCTCCTCCCCCCTCCCCCCCCCCCCCCCCCCCCCCCCCCCCCCCCCTGTTAAAATTAGTTGATGCAGTCTTTCATTGATTCTATTATGATTTATTGAGTATACCTGCAAGAAAATGAATCTGAGGGTTGTATCTGGTGACATGTACCTTGTAGTTTGAACAGATACCAGGGTACAGTGAAAAAGAAGCTTTGTTTTTTGGCCTGGCATCAATACAGATCACTTCACCACATTGACGTGGCACAAGGGAAGAGTAATACTACTCCAGAATAACATGGAGGTCAGGCAGCATCCACGGAGAGGAATAAACACTACTTATTGTTTCTGGCTGAGACCCTTCATCAGGACTTGATGTGCCACACAGCCTTAAATGTGAACTATGTGTTGTTAGTTACGACTAACAGTCTCGCTGTGGCATTGTCCAGGACCTCACTCGCCTGGGTCTCACATGGTGTAGTTCAGTGGATGTCACAGAACCACACCTTATCATTTATTATAGGAGAGGCCCCTTGGCTAAGAGTGACCATAATATGGTGGAATTCTTCATTAACATGGAGAGTGACATAGTTAATTCAGAAACAAAGGTTCTGAACTTAAAGAAGGGTAACTTTGAAGGTATGAGACGTGAATTAGCTAAGATAGACTGGCAAATGACACTTAAAGGATTGACGGTGGATATGCAATGGCAAGCATTTAAAGGTTGCATGGATGAACTACAACAATTGTTCATCCCAGTTTGGCAAAAGAATAAATCAAGGAAGGTAGTGCACCCGAGGCTGACAAGAGAAATTAGGGATAGTATCAATTCCAAAGAAGAAGCATACAAATTAGCCAGAGAAAGTGGCTCACCTGAGGACTGGGAGAAATTCAGAGTTCAGCAGAGGAGGACAAAGGGCTTAATTAGGAAGGGGAAAAAAGATTATGAGAGAAAACTGGCAGGGAACATAAAAACGGACTGTAAAAGCTTTTATAGATATGTAAAAAGGAAAAGACTGGTAAAGACAAATGTAGGTCCCCTGCAGACAGAAACAGGTGAATCGATTATGGGGAGCAAGGACATGGCAGACCAATTGAATAATTACTTTGGTTCTGTCTTCACTAAGGAGGACATAAATAATCTTCCAGAAATAGTAAGGGACAGAGGGTCCAATGAGATGGAGGAACTGAGTGAAATACATGTTAGTAGGGAAGTGGTGTTAGGTAAATTGAAGGGATTGAAGGCAGATAAATCCCCAGGGCCAGATGGTCTGCATCCCAGAGTGCTTAAGGAAGTAGCCCAAGAAATAGTGGATGCATTAGTGATAATTTTTCAAAACTCGTTAGATTCTGGACTAGTTCCTGAGGATTGGAGGGTGGCTAATGTAACCCCACTTTTTAAAAAAGGAGGGAGAGAGAAACCGGGGAATTATAGGCCGGTTAGCCTAACGTCGGTGGTGGGGAAACTGCTGGAGTCAGTTATCAAGGATGTGATAACAGCACATTTGGAAAGCGGTGAAATGATCGGACAAAGTCAGCATGGATTTGTGAAAGGAAAATCGTGTCTGACAAATCTCATAGAATTTTTTGAGGATGTAACTAGTAGAGTGGATAGGGGAGAACCAGTGGATGTGGTATATTTGGATTTTCAAAAGGCTTTTGACAAGGTCCCACACAGGAGATTAGTGTGGAAACTTAAAGCACATGGTATTGGGGGTAAGGTATTGGTGTGGGTGGAGAATTGGTTAGCAGACAGGAAGCAAAGAGTGGGAATAAATGGGACCTTTTCAGAATGGCAGGCGGTGACTAGTGGGGTACCGCAAGGCTCAGTGCTGGGACCCCAGTTGTTTACAATATATATTAATGACTTGGATGAGGGAATTAAATGCAGCATCTCCAAGTTTGCGGATGACACGAAGCTGGGTGGCAGTGTTAGCAGTGAGGAGGATGCTAGGAGGATGCAGGGTGACTTGGATAGGTTGGGTGAGTGGGCAAACTCATGGCAGATGCAATTTAATGTGGATAAATGTGAAGTTATCCACTTTGGTGGCAAAAATAGGAAAACAGATTATTATCTGAATGGTGGCCGATTAGGAAAAGGGGAGGTGCAACGGGACCTGGGTGTCATTATACACCAGTCATTGAAAGTGGGCATGCAGGTACAGCAGGCGGTGAAAAAGGCGAACGGTATGCTGGCATTTATAGCGAGAGGATTCTAGTACAGGAGCAGGGAGGTACTACTGCAGTTGTACAAGGCCTTGGTGAGACCACACCTGGAGTATTGTGTGCAGTTTTGGTCCCCTAATCTGAGGAAAGACATCTTTGCCATAGAGGGAGTACAAAGAAGGTTCACCAGATTGATTCCTGGGATGGCAGGTCTTTCATATGAAGAAAGACTGGATGAACTGGGCTTGTACTCGTTGGAATTTAGAAGATTGAGGGGGGATCTGATTGAAACGTATAAGATTCTAAAGGGATTGGACAGGCTAGATGCGGGAAGATTGTTCCCGATGTTGGGGAGGTCCAGAACGAGGGGTCACAGTTTGAGGATAGAGGGGAAGCCTTTTAGGACCGAGACTAGGAAAAACTTCTTCACACAGAGGGTGGTGAATCTGTGGAATTCTCTGCCACAGCAAACTGTTGAGGCCAGTTCATTGGCTATATTTAAGAGGGAGTTAGATATGGCCCTTGTGGCTACGGGGGGATCAGGGGGTATGGAGGGAAGGCTGGGTTCTGAGTTGGATGATCAGCCATGATCATAATAAATGGCGGTGCAGGCTCGAAGGGCCGAATGGCCTACTCCTGCACCTATTTTCTATGTTTCTATTATCAAGGAACATGTCACCGGATACAACCCTGAGATTCAGTAAATACAAGAAACACAAGTCAACAATGAAAGGCTACGCCCAACAGGATGGACAAACAACCAGCGGGCAAAGGACAACCGACTGTGCAAATACCAAAGGAAAGGGGGGAAAATAATAATAATAATAAATTTCGAAAACATGAGATGAAGAGTCTTTCAAAGTGACCGCCCTCTGAGTCCCGGTGTGAAAGGGAGCTGCTTTAGATTGTAACCACCGATTGCCGCATCACTGCCAGTGTGAGATCACAATTTCAAATCTCAGCATGGCCGCTGGGAAGTTAGATCCAAGTGATTAGATCTGTGATTAAATATTAATGATCAGTTCAACGCCACTTCACTATTTACTGGAGGGAAAGTCACCCAGTCTGGCCGACCCGGATTTCAGACCCAGCAACATGAGTGTGTACGTAAGATCGTGAGTCACAGGAGCAGAATTAGGCCATTCAGCCCATCAAGTCTGCTCCATCATGGCTGATTTACTGCCCCTCAAATGCCATTCTCATGCCTTCTCCCCTTAATATGGAGCAAGCTGCCGGAGAGGCTGCTGAGGCAGATGCAAATACATTTTAACAACATTTGGACAGGTACGTGGATAGGAAGGGTGCACAACATAGGAACAGGATCTATGGCGCACAATGTCTATGTGAAGCAAGATGACAGATTCATCTAATCCCATCATCTGCCTGCACATAATCCCTGTCTCTTCATCCTCGCAAATTCATCTGCTCATCTGAAAGCCTCCTGAGCACCTCTCTCTTATCACATCACCATCATTTGGAGGCTATGGGTCAAGCACAGGCAAATGGGATTAGTTTAGATGGCATTCTTGGTCAGCATTGATTAAATGGGCTGAAGGGCCTTTTTCTGTGCTACTTAGCTCTATACTCATTGGTTGGTGCTGGACAGTAGATCATGGCAATGTCAGGGACACCTCTGAGTAAAAAGATGGTCCTTGTTTTTGTTATTTCCTCTGACTATTGGACATGAGAGCTGAATTAGACCATTCAGCCCATTGAGTATGCTTTGCCATTCCATCATGTCTGATTTAATATCCCTCTCAACCCCATTCTCCTGCCTTTTCTCGTAACCTTTGACACCCTGACTAATCAAGAACCTATCCACCTCCACTTTAAATATTTCCAATGACTTGGCTTCCACAGCTGCCTGTGGCAATGAATTCCACAGATTCACTACCGTATGGCTAAAGAAATTCCACCTCATCTCTGTTTTAAATGGACGTCCCTCTTTTCCAGGGCTGTGCCCTCTGGTCCTAGACTCCCCCCACTATAGGAAACATCCTCTCCGCATCCACTCTATCAAGACCTTTCAATATCCGGTGGGTTGTGTTGCCATATCATCGCCCCTTGATGAAAAGGTAGCATGCCTGAACGACTGGTGCCCTGTCGCACTCACCTCAATTATAAGCAAATGCTTTGAGAGGCTGGTTAAGGACTACATCTGCAGCTTGCTACCACCCGCAGTGGACCCCCTACAATTTGCCTACCGATGGAACCAGTCTATTGATGACTCCATAGCCACAGCACTACACACTGTCCTCACTCACCTGGAGAGGAGGGATGCATATGTTAGAATGCAGTTCCTGGACTACAGTTCAGCATTCAACACCGTAATTCCCCCCAGACTTGACAGGAAGCTCAGAGACCTCTGCCTGCACCCCACCTTGTGCAGCTGGAATCTAGACGTCCTGTCAGGTCGCCGACAGATGGTAAGGATGGGCTCCCTCACCTCTGTCCCTCTGACCCTCAACACAGGTGCCCCCAGGGTTGTGTCCTGAGTCCCCTCCCGTACTCCCTTTACACATACAACTGTACTGTCACAACACAGCTCCAATCTGCTGACCAAATTTGCAGATAACATGACTTTGATTGGCCTTATTTCTAATGATGATGAGACAGCCTACAGAGGAGAGGTTGATACCCTGACACAGCGGTGCCAGGAGAACAACCTCTCCCTCAATGTCCAAAAAACAAAAGACCCGATTGTGGATTACAGAAGGAACAGAGACGGGTTCGCCCTGATCAACATCAGTGGGTCTGCACTTGAGAGGGTGAGTAGTTTCAGCTCGGTATACACATCACTGATGATCTCGCCTGGACTGTACACACCAGCTGTGTGGCAAAAAAAGCAAAAGAGCATCTCTTCCACCTCAGGCGACTGAAGAAGTTCAGCATGAGCCTCCAAACCCTCGAGACCTCCTACAGGGGCACAATTAAGAGTATCCTGACTGGCTGAATCACTGCCTGGTATAGGAACCAGCGTTGATGGCTGGGCACTGCAGAATGGTACAGACAGTCCAGCACATCTGTGAATGTGAACTTCCCTCCACCAGCCTTGATCACTGGGCACTGCCGAGAGTGATACGGACAGCCCAGCACATCTGTGGATGTGAACTTCCCTCCATTGAGGACATTTACAGCAGCAGGTGTATAAAGAAGGCCTGGAAGATCATCAGGGACACCAGTCACCCCAACCATAAACTGTTTCAGCTGCTTTCGTCTGGCAAATGCTACCACAGCTTTAAAGCCAGGGCCACCAGGCTGTGTGACAGCTTCTTTCTACAAGCCATTAGAAATGCACATGTCTGTACATTGTGACAGAGTCATAACACATATTTTTACTCCCTCACGTTGGGTGGATGTAAAATTTAAATTCAAATTTAAATTTTTTACTCTGCACCATCTTAAATCCTCTCACTGCCCTTCCTGCTGACACCCCTTGTCCTTGCCCTGAGTGGCCCACCCCGAGCTCACTAGCATCAGTCACCAGCCTGAAATCCCAACCCTGTGGTCCCACCCCACTGAGTATTCCCACCTGTGACATCGGGGTTTTCATTTACAGTACTACAAGCTGCAGTTTTGCTTCTGTCCACAGTGTGGCAGTGTTAGTCAATGCTTGGTCTGTGCTGCAGGCAACACACACAAAATGCTGGTGGAACGCAGCAGGCCAGACAGCATCCATAGGAAAAAAACAGTCGACATTTTGGGCCGAGAGTTGTGTTTTTTCCTGTGGATGCTGTCTGACCTGCTGCATTCTACCAGCATTTTGTGTGTGTTGCTTGAATTTCCAGCATCTGCAAATTTCCTCGTGTTTGCGTCTGTGCTACAGGTTGGGTAGAGCCCTGCTGTAAAGTTGAGTTGATTGTCAGACGCACAAGTCCATGCACCGTAGCTTCTCAGGAACATAGCATCAGATAAGATTACACGAGAAAGTATGATATTTTTACCAGGGAGAATACAAATAGTGCAAAGAAGCTTAGAAGATTAGCTTTATTTGCCACATGTACATCAAAACATACAGTGCAATAGGTCATTTTCCTCAAATCAAATCAGTGAGGATTGTGGTAGAGGTAACCTACAAGTGTAGCCACATTTTCTCAACTCACCACCCCAAGCCTGTATGTCTCTGGAATGTGGGAGGAAACTGGAGCACCAGGAGGAACCTTGTGGTTGTGGGGAGATCCTAAAAACCCCTTACAGACAGCGCTGGGAATTGAATCCCGATCTTACAGCCGATGAGCTGTCAAGTGTTGTGCTATCCTCATGTCACCACAGTATGTGGCACTACAGTCAGGCCTGGGATAAAATCCTGCAGTGAGATGTGAAGTGAGATCCCGCAGAGCCAGGTGTGCGGTTACCATGAGGCCTGTGGTGAAATCGTACAGCTGGGCCTGGCGCGGCGTCTCCCCCACCCAGCACTATATTGGAGGTGCTAGAGCTGAGGCAGGTCGGTCTGCACTGCCCCCTTCGTTTGACCTCTGGTGTACCAATAGCAAAAGCACCGACTCCACAGTGGCCGGATTCATAACCCGACTCCCTTCTTCCCATGGGTCCAACCGGAGGTTCTGACTACGAGCACCACATGACTGAGGATTCATTATTTCAGACCATGTTGTATCACGTACTGACTAACCAATGATGCACTCACTCTGCATACTTAGCCAGCATCAGTGCCCCTGTGGGCAGGGTTCGGAGGGTTCTGATACCTGACTTCAGAGGAGGAGTGGCAGGGGATGTGGTGGTGTCAGTGGAGGCTAAAATTATATCCATACATTCCTCATACATCTAAACTGTGGAATTCAATACCTAAAACTATCAGGGATGCAGACTCACTTTTAAGCACCACCTCAAAACCTATTTATTTAACCTTGATTTGAAATAAAATCATTTTGTCTTTAATTTTCATGTTTGCTCTGTATCCTGTTGTAAAGCACGTTGAACTACATTGTATGAAAGGTGCTCTGTAAGTAAGTTGTTATCATTATCTCATTGCAAGACGATACATGAAAATATTCTTCACTGCCACCTGAGAAACTGGCTCTGCCACTTTTGTTTATCTGACTAAAGGTAATGCTTTTGTGATCATGAATACTAATACCAAGAAGGGGCTTCAGTTTATGCTTTTTCAGGGATTGTGGTTTCAGAGTAAATTTATTATCAAAGTACACCTCAAGTCAACATGTACAATCCTGATATTCCTTGCGGGTATTTGCAGTAAACACAAGAAGCACAATAGAATCAATGAAGGACTGCACACAGCAAGAGGGACAAGCAACCAATTTGTAAATACAAAAATATAAAGAGAAAAAAAAAATAATATTAAATAAATAATAAATATTGAGAACATGAGATGAAGAAATTTTCAAAGTGAGTCCATGGATTGTTGGAACAGTTCAGTGTTGGGATGAGTGCAGTTATCCCCTCTGATTCAGAAGTCGGATGGTTGAGGGTAATAACTGTTCCTGAACCTGGTGGTGTGGGGAAAGCAGGTCTGGGAGTTGAATGTCAACATTTAAGAAGGAACCACTACTTCCTCCTCCTTTTCCCATTGCCCACACTATTGTTAGAGGCCAAAGCAAGTAATTCAAAGTTCAAAGTAAAATTTAGTATCAGAGTACATACATGTCACCACACACAACCCCGAGATTCTTTTCCCTGCGGGCATACTTGGCAAATCTATAGAATAGTAGCTGTAAACAGGATCAATGAACAACAAACTGTGCAACTGCAAATATAAATAATGTTAAAGAGTAGTTAAAGTGAGACCATTGGTTGTGGGAACACTAGAAATAGAATGAGTGTCGTTATCCGCTTTTGTTCAAGAGTTTGATGGTTGAGGGGTAGTAACTGTTCTTGATCCTGATGGTGTGAGTCCTGAGGCTCCGGTACCTTCTACCTGATGGCAGCAGTGAGAAACGGGCCTGGCCTGGGTGGTGAGGATGTTTAATGATGGATGCAGCTTTGCTACGTCAATGATTCATGTAGATGTGCTTAATGGATGGAAGGGTTTTACCCGTGATGTACTGGGCCAAACCCACTACCTTTTGTAGTATTTCCCACTCAAAGGCATTGGTGTTCCCGTAAAAGACTGTAATGCAGCCAGTCAGCACACTTTCCACCACACATCCATAGGAGTTTGCCAGGATTTTCGATGACATGCCAAATTCCCCACGGACTCCTGAGGAAGTAGAGACACTGTTGTGCTTTCTTTGCAATTGTATTTATAAGATGGGTCCAGGACATAGCCTCTGAGATAGTGACACCCAGGAATTTAAAGTTACTGACCCTCCCCTCTTCTGATTCTCCAATGAGTACTCGTTCATGGACCTCTGGTTTCCCTCTCCTGAAATCTACAATCAGTTCCTTGGTCTTATTGACATTGAGTGAGAGGTTGTTAATGACACCACTCAGCCAAGTTTTCAATCTCCCTGCTTTCTGCTGATTCATCACCACCTTTGATACACCCCTCAACAGTGGTGTCATCACCGAACTTGCATATGGTGTTGGAGCTGTGCTTAGCCACAGTCCTAGGTGTAAAGCGAGTAGAGCAGGGGGCTAAGCACACAGCCCTGTGGTGATGGAGGTTGTAGAGGAGATGTTTTTGCCAATCTGAACTGAGTAGGGTCAATTCAATTGCCTAATGAGTCCCCAGTACCCACCCAAGCTGGGATCAGAAACCTGCTGATTTTGTCAATCGTTGTAACATTTTGCAAACTTTCAGTTCACTGGTTCAGCACATTTCATGTAAATGCAGGTGTTGTTGCACCTGCCATATCTTTCAACAGTATTTACATTACGAAAGGTTGAAATCTGAACTTACTTAAGCCATAAACGTCCCTTTCAGAAACTTGACAAGCACCTCACTGCTCTGCTAAATCTTTCATTGCCTGCACCTTGAAAGGTGCACACACAGGTTTTTATCGATGTGTGAATCAGCTGGCATGGGAAATGGTTCTTGGTGAAGGAATAGATTCCTCTTGTGCTTAGAGGCTGCAGTCCCTGAGTCTGCGAGTCCTACCCCTGTGAGTGGAAGGACTCCACACTTCATGGTCTCAGTATTATTTAGTTATTTTTTTATTATTTACTTCCAATCTGCGTCTTGTAAGGCGTGAAAATGCCTGACGCAGGCCTCTCGTGGTCTGAGTCGACGTTCCCTCCCTCCCCTCCCTCTCCTTTTTATTATTTGCACAATTTGTTGTTTACACATTGATTGTTTGTCAGTCTTTATGAGTCATAGAGAACTACAGCACAGAAATAGGCCCTTCAGCCCATCTAGTCCATGCCGAGCCACTTAAACTGCCTAGCCCCATTGACCAGAACTGGGACCATAGTTCTCCATATCCCTACTATCCGTGTACCTATCCAAACTTCTCTTAAACGTTGAAATCGAGCTCACATTCACCACTGTACTGGCAGCTTATTCCACACTCTCATAACCCTCTATGGGTGATGAAGTTTCCCCTCATATTCCCCTTAAACTTTTCACTTTTCACCTTTCACCATTGACCCATGACCTTTGGTTGTAGTCCTACCAAAATTCAGTGGATAAACAACACACATCAAAGTTGCTGGTGAACGCAGCAGGCCAAGCAGCATCTGTAGGAAGAGGTGCAGTCGACGTTTCAGGCTGAGACCCTTCGTCAGGACTAACTGAAGGAAGAGTGAGTAAGGGATTTGAAAGTTGGAGGGGGAGGGGGAGATGCAAAATGATAGGAGAAGACAGGAGGGGGAGGGATAGAGCCAGGAGCTGGACAGGTGATAGGCAAAAGGGGATACGAGAGGATCATGGGACAGGAGGTCCGGGAAGAAAGACAAGGGGGGGGGGACCCAGAGGATGGGCAAGAGGTATATTCAGAGGGACAGAGGGAGAAAAAGGAGAGTGAGAGAAAGAATGTGTGTATAAAAATAAGTAACAGATGGGGTACGAGGGGGAGGTGGGGCCTAGCGGAAGTTAGAGAAGTCGATGTTCATGCCATCAGGTTGGAGGCTACCCAGACGGAATATAAGGTGTTGTTCCTCCAACCTGAGTGTGGCTTCATCTTTACAGTAGAGGAGGCCGTGGATAGACATGTCAGAATGGGAATGGGATGTGGAATTAAAATGTGTGGCCACTGGGAGATCCTGCTTTCTCTGGCGGACAGAGCGTAGATGTTCAGCAAAGCGGTCTCCCAGTCTGCGTCGGGTCTCGCCAATATATAAAAGGCCACATCGGGAGCACCGGACGCAGTATATCACCCCAGTCGACTCACAGGTGAAGTGTTGCCTCACCTGGAAGGACTGTTTGGGGCCCTGAATGGTGGTAAGGGAGGAAGTGTAAGGGCATGTGTAGCACTTGTTCCGCTTACACGGATAAGTGCCAGGAGGGAGATCAGTGGGGAGGGATGGGGGGGACGAATGGACAAGGGAGTTGCATAGGGAGCGATCCCTGCGGAATGCAGAGAGAAGTGGGGAGGGAAAGATGTGGTTAGTGGTGGGATCCCGTTGGAGGTGGCGGAAGTTACGGAGAATAATATGTTGGACCCGGAGGCTGGTGGGGTGGTAGGTGAGGACCAGGGGAACCCTATTCCTAGTGGGGTGGCGGGAGGATGGAGTGAGAGCAGATGTACGTGAAATGGGGGAGATGCGTTTGAGAGCAGAGTTGATAGTGGAGGAAGGGAAGCCCCTTTCTTTAAAAAAGGAAGACATCTCCCTCGTCCTAGAATGAAAAGCCTCATCCTGAGAGTGGATAAAGCCTGCTTGCATTTACCCTATCTATACCCCTCATAATTTTGTATCTCTCTGTCAAATCTCCCCTCAATCTTCTATATTCTAAGGGACAAAGTCAGTTGCTCCAGACCAAACAACATCCTTATAAATTTTCTCTGTACTTTTTCAACCTTATTTGCATCTTTCTTGTAGGTAGGTGACCAAAACTACCCACAATTAGGCCTCAGAATGTTTTCTACAAAATCAACATAACTATCCCATCTCCTGTACTCAATACTTGGTATTGATTACTTCGAATCTCAGGGCTGTTGAAGTATAGCATTTATTTTGTAAATTCAAACAAATTCCTTTATTTTCCAGTAAATGCCTGCATGAAGGTTAATCTCAGGATAGTATATGGTGGCATATCCAGACATACTTTGATAGTAAATTTTCTTCAAACTTTGAACTTGGAAGTTGGAGGCCTGTTATTTGCACATTCAGGCCAGGGACTGGTGGATGGGGGCCAGGGGTGGGGGGTGTGGAGGGCTATGCTGGAGCTGGAAGCCTGTCTGTGTCTCTAGTCTTTTTTGGCGGGGCGGGGGGAGAGGTGAGAAAGGGGCTTGTTTTGTTGTTGTTGTTTTGTTGCTTGTTGTGTTCTGTGTTGTTCTGCTGAACATGGTGAGCGTGCTATATTTGCGCCGGAATGTGTGGGAACATTTGTGGGCTGTCACCAAACTACACATTTCACTGCATGTTTCCATGTACGCGTGACAAAACAAATCTGAATCTGATAAAAATGCTCAGGGCTCCAGATTCAATTGTAGCTGTTGTCTGAAAGGAGTTTGTTTATTTTTCCTGTGACCACATGGATTTTCCCCAGTATTCCAGTTTCCTCCCTCATATCGGTTAGGGTGAGTGACTTGTGATCACGCTGTGTTGTCACTGGAAGCATGGTGACAATGCGGGCTGTCCCCAGCACATCCTCGTGTTGGTTGTTAATGAAACAACACATTTTACTGTATATTTTGATGTACATTTGACAAATAAAGCATATCTTTAACTTAAATAGATTCAAAACATTGACAATTCCACAGTACAGCTGGGACATTGCCAATTCCACAGGTACAGCTGGGACATTGCCAATTCCACAGGTACAGCTGGGACATTGCCAATTCCACAGGTACAGCTCGGACATTGACAATTCCACAGGTACAGCTCGGACATTGACACTTCCACAGGTATGCTCAACCTGCCGAGCTCCTCCAGCTGTCTGTTTTCTGCTCTTTGACCAAAGGGAGGCCATCACATCACAGTATTGCAGAGTCCTTGCCCTCTGTGACCTGCTCTTCATTAATAACTTCTCTATATCCCGTCCATCAAATCATTCCAGCACTGAGTGTCTGGTCACCTCGTAGCCTCCCCAGTCATAGGAAACACATACCAATCTGACAAAAATTGGCATGTGAGGCCGATCTCGGGTTGGTAGCCTGGAACCTGACATCATGACCATCAATGTCTCTGACTTCCAGTAATTTCTCTCCTCCCCCTCCTCTCCATTTCATTCCCCATTCTGTCTCCCCACTTGCCTCTTCTCCTTACCTGGCAACCACCTCCGGTGCCCCCCCTCCCCTTTCTCCCATGGGCCACTCTCCTCTCCTATCAGATTCCTCCTTCTTCAGTCCTTTGCCCTTTCCACCTACCACTTCCCCATTACTTTATTCTGCCAGCCCCCACCCACCCATCTGTCCCTCAGCTGGTTTTACCTGCCACCTTTGAGCTTGTGCTCCTTCCTCTCCCCCCCCCCCCACCACCACCTCCTTATTCTGGCTTCTTCCCCCTTCCCTTTCAGTCCTGATGAAGGGTCTCAGCCTGAAAAGTAGGCTCTTTATTCCTCTCAGTTGATGCGGCCTGACCTGCTGAGTTTCCTATAGTTACCCTCTATTCACCCTCTGGTGAAGATATCAGCTTTGCCCTGATCCAGTTTGATTGAAAGGTGCCTTGATTTAGACTCTACCCTGAATTATTCAACTGATTTTGCTCAAAGAGGGTCAACAGTAACAAGAGCAGTTTATCTCTCTTGCTTTGAGTGCCCCTAAAAGTTCTTTTCAGTAAATGTTTTGTACTGACCTTTCCCAACAGCTCTGCAGCCGGACACTTTGCTTCCCACCAGCCTGCACACAGACATCCATTTCTGTGTTCTTGTAACTCACCCTTAATCTGCAGAAGAAGTTATAGGTTAATGATTGTGGATGAGAGCAAAACAATGTCGTCATGTTGGCAATGCAAAAACAATGTCAGGTGAATCACGTAAGGCCCGCATTTAACCTACCGGCTTTGAATTACTCAGTCTGTCTGCTTAGGTTGAATGCATCAACCCCAAGAAACTGCAGAGAGTTGTGGACACAGCACATCCTGGAAACCGACCTCCCCTCCACAGACTCTCCATGCTTATCCCTGCCTCGGTAAAGCAGCTAACATAATCAAAGACCCAATGGCCCCCCTCCCCATTGGGGAAAAAATACAATGGCCTCACTACCAGGCTCAAGGATAGCTTCATCTCGCTGTTGAGTGGTAGGATAAGATGCTCTCTTGACTTCACTATCTATTTCATTGTGGCCTTGCATCTTGTTTACCTGCACTGCAAGCTCTCTGTGCAGTTTCACTTTGTTCTGCATTGTTATTCTTTTACTTTGTTCTACTTCATTGTACTGTGCAATGATCTGATCTGTATGCCGGGCAAGATTCTCCCTGCACCTCAGTATGTTTTGCAATAATAAGCTGACTAACAATTATTTCTGTATTTTCAGAGCAAATTCCCCTGTTTTCAAATCATTGACCTGGGGTTAACTTTGCATCATCGGTCCTTGCCTCTGACGCTGTACCATGCAGTGTAATTAGGAGAAATCTTTGCACCAACCAGATAGCTGAACCTGAATCCCTGTCACTGTGGAGGTTGGGAGGGGAAATTTTTCAAGCTGCTGTGCAGGTTGACTCTGGTTAAGAAAGCATATGGTGCATTGGCTTTCATCAATTGTGGGACTGAGTTTAGGAGCCGAGAGGTAATGTTACAGCTATACAGGACCCTAGTCAGATCCACTTGGAGTACTGTGCTCATTTCTGGTCACCTCACTACAGGAAGGATGTGGAAAGTACAGAAAGGGTGCAGAGGAGATTTACAAGGATGTTGCCTGGATTGGGAAGCATGCCTTATGAGAATAGGTTGAGTAAACTTGTCCTTTTCTCCTTGGAGTGACGGAGGATGAGAGGTGACCTGACAGAGGTGTATAAGATGATGAGAGGCATTGATCATGTGGATAGTCTGAGGCTTTTTCCCAGGGTTGAAATGGCTAACACGAGAGGGCACAGTATTAAGATGCTTGGAAGTAGGTACAGAGGAGATGTCAGGGGTAAGTTTTTTGCAGAGAGTGGGGAGTGCATGGAATGGGTGCTGGCAATGGTGGTGGAGGCGGATATGATAGTCTTTTAAGAGACTCCTGGATGGCTACATGGGGCTTAGAAAAATAGAGGGCTATGGGTAACCCGAGGTAGTTCTAAATAAGTACATGTTCGGCACAGCATTGTGGGTCGAAGGGCCTGTATTGTGCTGTAGGTTTTCTATGTTTCGATTTCCCTATGACAGGTGAGAGGAGGAAGATTCCATTGACAAGAGGGTTGGATTTCACACTAACTCGCTCTGAACATCCAGAACCACGAGTGGTAACCTGGTGAGGTGAGGTCCAGCGGTCAGAGTCAACCGTGGAGATGGCGTCCTACCTGTCTAGATGGGCAAGCCTGGGAACTATGATGCGGAGAGCAAGCCGTTGCCCGTGTAGCAAGCTCTCCCTCTCCATGCATCTGATGAACCCGGAAGAAGAGCAGAGACTGATAGTTTGATACCAGCAGTGTCGCGTTAGGGTTAGGGTTAGAGTTAGGGATAAGGTAACCTGGTTTCACCGTGGAAAGTCCTGGGTATGTGTTTGTGCTTTCCCGGGTGAGAACAGTTTGATCCACCTGCAGGCCCTCTGTAACTGACTGCTGGTCTATATGGAGGAAAAGAAGCAAGAACCAACCTCCACCTCCTTTCCCCTCTCACCACCCCCATAACCCTGTGATCTCCTGTTTCTCTCCATGCAGCAGCTGTCTTCAGGGTTCATCTGACCACGGCCCTTCACTCCAAGCTTTAACCTCCCCTTTAGCCATTGACCCCCCACTCCAGGATTCAGCCTCCTCTCTGGCCACGGCCCTTCACTCCAGGCTTTAACCTCTCCCCTGACCACGGCCCTTCACTCTAGGATTCAGCCCTCTCCTCTGTGAGGTTTGCCTGTGAGCACTGTTTATTTATTGTATCTATATAGTTACTGTAATTCACAGTAATGTGTTATGTCTCACATTAAACTGCTGCTGCAAAATGACAACTTTCATGACCTATGTCAGTGATAGTACACGTGATTCTGATCCCAGGCTGGGAATAAGGGCAGAGCAAATTGTGGGAATGTGCTAGTGTGCCTGGGCTTCCCGGTAACGCGTCCCAGCAGCTGTAAGTTATTCAGTCACGCCCAGCTCAATGGTGCCTGTTGTAAAGCATCATGTGGTTGCTGTCGACCCATGTCCTATTTCAGCATGGATATTGTCACACCCATTCCCACGCTCTGAAACATTGCCAAGATATCAGACTTGGTAAATAAAATGCTGTTTAGAGATACAGCAAGGTAGCAGGCATTCTGGGCCAACGAGCCCACACTGCCCAATTACACCCATGTGACCCTTTAACCTGTACATCTTTAAAATCAGAATCAGGTTTAGTATCACTGGCAAAGGTCATGGACTTTGCTGTTCTGTGGCTACAGTACATAATAAAAACTATAAATGAGAATAAGAAATTTTATATATTTTTCAATTAACTAATTTGTGCAAAACAAGAGGGAAAGTATTGAGATAGTATCTATGGATGAATTGCTCATTCAGAAATCTGATGGTGGAGGGGAAGAAGCTGTTGTGAGATGGTGAGTGTGTGTCTTCTGGCTCCTGTCCCTCCTCGGTGAGAAGAGGGCACATCCTGAGCGATGGACACTGCCTTGTTTGAGGTTTGAGGCATTACCTTTTGAAAGTGTCCTGGACGCTGGGGATCCTTGCCACTTGATGCTATGCCCTGTTGAGGACCAGCTCTTGAAAATGGACACTATTATGGAGCGATTCAAAGATTTTCAGAACCATCGAATGAGAGGATGTAAGGTGATGTGTGGTGATGTAAGCTGAGGGACAAATGTGACCAAGGTATGTGGTGTATGAGTTCCCTTGCAAACTGATGCCAACACCTGTGGTACTTACATAACTTCAGTGTTGGTGCAGTAAGTTGACTTTGGAATTATGTTGAAGTCCTTGATGATCTTTGGATGTACAGCTTTAACAGATACGGGACAGAGGCATCTGAATCCAGGTACTCCTGATGCCTCAACTTGGCAAGGATAGAGAATTAAAGATTATTTTACAATTGGTCCACAAAACTGGCTGAATATTTTATTTATTTTTAGAGATACAAAACAGAACAGACCCTTCAGGCCCGACCGGCCACAACACCCAGCCACCCACCGATTTAACCCTAGCCTAATCACAGGACAATTTACAGTGACCGATTAACCTACTAACCGGTACACCTTGCGACTGTGGGAGGCAACCGGAGCACCCAGAGGAAACACGCACACACTCACAGGAGTAATGTATAAAGGATGTCGGAATTGAACTCTGAACTCCAACGCCCTTAGCTGTAATAGTGTTGTGCTAACTGCTACACTGCCATGTTCACTTCTTATGCCAGTTTGCTGCCAACTGTAACAGGCTTCATTGCACGGTAGGGTGATGGTGAGTCTAACACCGTTACAGCACCAGCGATCCGATGATCGGGGTTCAATTCATGCTGTTGTCTGTAAGGAGTTTGTACGTTCTCCTGTGGCCGCCTGGGTGCTCCCACATTCCAAGACATACAGGTTAGCAGGTTAGTAAGTGAGGGCATGCTACATTAGTGCCAGAATGTGATGTGTGGTGACTTGCATCAAACTAGCCAAACAAAAGACACATATATATCTCGATGTATGTATGGCCAGTAAAGTTTATCTTTAAAAGCAGCCAGTGAAGGAATTTCAGATATCACCACTCACCTGTACACGTGTGTAGGAGCAAAAATAGAGCTGCAATCTGAGCAAGTATCTGCAATCTGAAATTCATCTCCAAATGTTTGACTGACTGAAGAAAATAATAATAAACATCAGTTGAAATACCACAGATTTTCCAGGTTGCTTTGGTGACTAAGAAATTGAGGGAGAAGCAAACTTTGGTTTTGAGGTTTTTCTTGGGAGCTGGAGGAGGAGAGTGGGATGTAGATAACCTCTCTGCAATATATATGATCTCAGTCCCTCTTTCATAGTCTGTACGTAGAATTCTTAGCCATAGACAGGTGTGCAGGTTGATAGGTCCTTGATTAGTCAAGGTGTCAAAGGTTACAGGAGTAGGCAGGAGAATGGGGTTTAGAGGGATAATAAATTAGCCCTGATGGAATGGTGGAGCAGCAATTAGGCCATTCAGCTTGTATCTAATGGTCTTGTAGGTCTCGTGCCTTGTTCCACCACATTCAGTCAGCACCCCTGCTAGGTGCCATTGCAGAAATCAACGTGAAGGTCACCCCACCCTTGCATGCTGTTCCAGTATCAGAGTGCATGGCTGTACGTGGAAGGTCCGACAGATACCTGTGTTTCAGTCACCTACAGATACCCGTGACTCAGTCACCTACAGATATCTGTGACTCAGTCACCTACAGATACCCGTGACTCAGTCACCTACAGATACCCGTGACTCAGTCACCTATAGATACCCGTGACTCAGTCACCTACAGATACCCGTGACTCAGTCACCTAGATACCCGTGACTCAGTCACCTACAGATACCCGTGACTCAGTCACCTAGATACCCGTGACTCAGTCACCTACAGATACCCGTGACTCAGTCACCTAGATACCCGTGACTCAGTCACCTAGATACCCGTGACTCAGTCACCTAGATACCCGTGACTCAGTCACCTACAGATACCCGTGACTCAGTCACCTACAGATACCCGTGACTCAGACACCTACAGATACCCGTGACTCAGACACCTACAGATACCCATGACTCAGTCACCTACAGATACCCGTGACTCAGTCACCTAGATACCCGTGACTCAGTCACCTAGATACCCGTGACTCAGTCACCTAGATACCCGTGACTCAGTCACCTAGATACCCGTGACTCAGTCATCTACAGATACCCGTGACTCAGTCACCTACAGATACCCGTGACTCAGTCACCTACAGATACCCGTGACTCAGTCACCTACAGATACCCGTGACTCAGACACCTACAGATACCCGTGACTCAGTCACCTACAGATACCCGTGACTCAGTCACCTACAGATACCCGTGACTCAGTCACCTACAGATACCCGTACTCAGTCACCTACAGATACCCGTGACTCAGACACCTACAGATACCCGTGACTCAGTCACCTAGATACCCGTGACTCAGTCACCTAGATACCCGTGACTCAGTCACCTAGATACCCGTGACTCAGTCACCTACAGATACCCGTGACTCAGACACCTACAGATACCCGTGACTCAGTCACCTAGATACCCGTGACTCAGTCACCTAGATACCCGTGACTCAGTCACCTACAGATACCCGTGACTCAGTCACCTACAGATACCCGTGACTCAGACACCTACAGATACCCGTGACTCAGTCACCTAGATACCCGTGACTCAGTCACCTACAGATACCCGTGACTCAGACACCTACAGATACCCGTGACTCAGTCACCTAGATACCCGTGACTCAGTCACCTACAGATACCCGTGACTCAGTTACCTACAGATACCCGTGACTCAGTTACCTACAGATACCCGTGTTTCAGTCACCTACAGATACCCGTGACTCAGTCACCTACAGATACCCGTGACTCAGTCACCTACAGATACCCGTGACTCAGACACCTACAGATACCCGTGACTCAGTCA
Organism: Mobula hypostoma; assembly: GCF_963921235.1. Classification (NCBI taxonomy): domain Eukaryota; kingdom Metazoa; phylum Chordata; class Chondrichthyes; order Myliobatiformes; family Myliobatidae; genus Mobula; species Mobula hypostoma. Next base: position 2,805,036 of record NC_086114.1, on the reverse strand, counting down.
CCTACAGATACCCGTGACTCAGTCACCTACAGATACCCGTGACTCAGTCACCTACAGATACCCGTGACTCAGTCACCTACAGATACCTGTAACTGGGTTTCAACAGCGTCTACGGATACCTGTGACTGGGTTTCAACAGCGTCTACGGATACCTGTGACTGGGTTTCAACAGCCCAGCTGATGAACAGCCTTGAGACCAGGGCCTGGCAATGGGGGGGGAGCAGGAGTGTTTGAGGAAAAGGGACTAGACTCTCTCTCTCCACCCCCCCCCCATCTTATTCTGGGATTTATTTCCCTTCCTTTCCAGTCCTGATGAAGGGTCTCAACCCAAAACATCAACTGTTCATTCCCCTCTGTAGACGCTACCTGACTTGCTGAGTTCCTCCAGCATTTTCTGTGTGTCTCCACCGCCTTATTCTGATTTCTACCCCCTTCCTTTCCAGTCCTAATGAGGGGCCTCAGCCTGAAACAGACTCTTTATTCCTGCCTGACCTGCTGAGTTACGTGTGTTGCTCCTTTAAACTTCCCCCTCCCACTTTAATGCTGTAGCATCCAGTCTTTGACGATGCACTGTGCAGATCTGGGGGAAGCTGCTGGCCTGTAGCTTCAACCTCTCCTCGGTCACCCTTTCCTAGTGCAGGAAAGATTTTTTTTTACCAGGGTGTTGCCTGGACTTGGGGCCTGAGTTACAAGGAGAGGCTTGTAGACTAGGATTTCATTCCCTGGGATGTGGGGGATTGAGGGGTGACCTGATGGGGGTAAATAAGAGATTCTGTAGATGCTGAAAATCTTCAGCAACACAATCAGAATGCTGGAGCAACTCAACAAGTCGGGCAGCATCAATGGAGGGGAATAAACAGTTGATATTTTGGGCAGGGAGATGTACAAGTTCCGAGGGGCATAGATAAGGTGAAAGCACATGTATTTTTCCTTTAGAGGGGGTGCTTAAAATAAGAGCTTTATGTTTCAGATTTAAAAGGGACAGGAGGACAGATTCTTAATGCAGAGGGTGGTGTGTATATAGAATGAGTTGCCAGAAATTGTGGTTGAGGTGAGCAGATTATCAAACTTTAAAAGCCATCTAGATCAGTACATGGATAGGAGAGGTGTGGAGGGCTTTGGGTCAAAGGTGGGCAGATGGGCCCAGCTCACTGGGCAACACAGTCACAGACATGCCATCCTGCAAAAACTCATTTCAGGGAGGTAGCACCACCACACCCACCCCCCGCAACCCCTTACCCCCCCCCCGTTGACCTCCGAGGGTGTATGTATACAGGACATTTGATTATGAAAGAACACAACAATTTATTTGATCACATATTGAAACTATTTACATATATAATATATGTGTGTGTGTATGTGTATATATGTACATATGCATATATGTATAAAACCATAAGACCAGAAGACAAAGGAGCAGAAGTCGGCCATTTGGCCATCGAGTCTGCTCCATCATTTTATCATGAGCTGATCCATTCTCCCATTTAGTCCCACTCCCCCACCTTCTCACCATAACCTTTGATGCCCTGGCTACTCAGATACCTATCAATCTCTGCCTTAAATACACCCAATGACTTGGCCTCCACTGCCACCCATGGCAACAAATTCCACAGATTTACCACCCTCCGGCTAAAAAAATTTCTTCGCATCTCTGTTCTGAATGGGCACCCTTCAATCCTTAAGTCATGCCCTCTCGTACTAGACTCCCCCACCATGGGAAACAACTTTGCCACTTCCACTCTGTCCATGCCTTTCAACATTTGAAATGTTTCTATGAGGTCCCCCCTCATTCTTCTAAACTCCAAGGAGTACAGTCCAACAGCGGACAAACGTTCCTCATATGTTAACCCTGTTATTCCTGGAATCATTCTACTGAATCTTCTCTGAACCCTCTCCAATGTCAGCACATCCTTTCTTAAGTAAGGTCCCAAAACCGCACACAGTACTCCAAGTGAGGTCTTATACTTTATTGTCACCAAACAATTGATACTAGAACGTACAATCATCATAGCGATATTTGATTCTGCGCTTCCCACTCCCTGGATTACAAATCGATAGTAAATATTAAAAATTTAAATTATAAATCATAAATACAAAATCGAAAAATGGAAAGTAAGGTAGTGCAAAAAAAACTGAGAGGCAGGTCTGGATATTTGGAGGGTACGGCCCAGATCCGGGTCGGGATCCGTTCAGCGGACTTATCACAGTTGGAAAGAAGCTGTTCCCAAATCTGGCTGCATGAGTCTTCTCCCGGAGGGAAGAGGGACAAAAAGTGTGTTGGCTGGGTGGGTCGTGTCCTTGATTATCCTGGCAGCACTGCTCTGATAGTGTGCAGTGTAAAGTGAGTCCAAGGACGGAAGATTGGTTTGTGTGATGTGCTGGGCCATGTTCACGATCTGCTGCAGCTTCTTCCGGTCTTGGACAGAACAACTTCCATACCAGGTTGTAATGCACCCTAGAAGAATGCTTTCTACGGTGCATCTATAAAAATTAGTGAGGGTTTTAGGGGACAGGCCAAATTTCTTTAGTTTTCTCAGGAAGTAAAGACACTGGTGGGCCTTCTTGGCAGTGGATTCTGTTTGGCTGGACCAAGTCAGGTCACTTGTGATATTGACCCCGAGGAAATTAAAGCTTACCAGTGCCTTATAGAGCCTCAGCATCACATCCCTGCTCCTATGCTCTATTCCTCCAGAAATGAATGCCAACATTGCATTCGCCTTCTTCACCACCAACTCAACCTGGAGGTTAACCTTAAGGGTATCCTGCATGATGACTCCCAAGTCCTGTTGCATCTCAGAACTTTGAATTCTCTTCCCATTTAAATAATAGTCTGCCCTTTTATTTCTTCTACCAAAGTGCATGACCATACACTTTCCAACATTGTATTTCATTTGCCACTTCTTTGCCCATTCTCCCAATCTATCCAAGTTTCTCTGCAGACTCTCTGTTTCTTCAGCACTACCGGCCCCTTCACCTATCTTTGTATCATCAACAAACTTAGCCACAAAGCCATCTATTCCATAATCCAAATCGTTGATGTACAATGTAAAAAGAAGCGGCCCCAACATGGACCCCTGTGGAAAACCACTGGTAACTGGCAGCCAACCAGAATAGGATCCCTTTAGAAACATAGAAACATAGAAAATAGGTGCAGGAGTAGGCCATTCGGCCCTTCGAGCCTGCACCGCCATTTATTATGATCATGGCTGATCATCCAACTCAGAACCCCGCCCCAGCCTTCCCTCCATACCCCCTGATCCCCGTAGCCACAAGGGCCATATCTAACTCCCTCTTAAATATAGCCAATGAACTGGCCTCAACTGTTTCCTGTGGCAGAGAATTCCACAGATTCACCACTCTCTGTGTGAAGAAGTTTTTCCTAATCTCGGTCCTAAATGGCTTCCCCTCTATCCTCAAACTGTGGCCCCTCGTTCTGGACTTCCCCAACATCGGGAACAATCTTCCTGCATCAAGCCTGTCCAATCCCTTTAGGATTTTATACGTTTCAATCAGATCCCCCCTCAATCTTCTAAATTCCAACGAGTACAAGCCCAGTTCATCCAGTCTTTCTTCATATGAAAGTCCTGCCATCCCAGGAATCAATCTGGTGAACCTTCTTTGTACTCCCTCTATGGCAAGGATGTCTTTCCTCAGATTAGGGGACCAAAACTGCACACAATACTCCAGGTGTGGTCTCACCAAGGCCTTGTACAACTGCAGTAGTACCTCCCTGCTCCTGTACTCGAATCCTCTCGCTATAAATGCTAGCATACCATTCACCTTTTTCACCGCCTGCTGTACCTGCATGCCCACTTTCAATGACTGGTGTATAATGACACCCAGGTCTCGTTGCACCTCCCCTTTTCCTAATCGGCCACCATTCAGATAATAATCTGTTTTCCTATTTTTGCCACCAAAGTGGATAACTTCACATTTATCCACATTAAATTGCATCTGCCATGAATTTGCCCACTCACCCAACCTATCCAAGTCACCCTGCATCCTCTTAGCATCCTCCTCACAGCTAACACTGCCACCCAGCTTCGTGTCATCCGCAAACTTGGAGATGCTGCATTTAATTCCCTCATCCAAGTCATTAACATATATTGTAAACAACTGGGGTCCCAGCATTGAGCCTTGCGGTACCCCACTAGTCACCGCCTGCCATTCTGAAGAGGTCCCGTTTATTCCCACTCTTTGCTTCCTGTCTGCTAACCAATTCTCCACCCACACCAATACCTTACCCCCAATACTGTGTGCTTTAAGTTTGCACACTAATCTCCTGTGTGGGACCTTGTCAAAAGCCTTTTGATAATCCAAATATACCACATCACTGGTTCTCCCCTATCCACTCTACTAGTTACATCCTCAAAAAATTCTATGAGATTCGTCAGACATGATTTTCCTTTCACAAATCCATGCTGACTTTGTCCGATCATTTCACCGCTTTCCAAATGTGCTGTTATCACATCCTTGATAACTGACTCCAGCAGTTTCCCCACCACCGACGTTAGGCTAACCAGTCTATAATTCCCCGGTTTCTCTCTCCCTCCTTTTTTAAAAAGTGGAGTTACATTAGCCACCCTCCAATCCTCAAGAACTAGTCCAGAATCTAACGAGTTTTGAAAAATTATCACTAATGCATCCACTATTTCTTGGGCTACTTCCTTAAGCACTCTAGGATGCAGACCATCTGGCCCTGGGGATTTATCTGCCTTCAATCCCTTCAATTTACCTAACACCACTTCCCTATTAACATGTATTTCGCTCAGTTCCTCCATCTCACTGGACCCTCTGTCCCTTACTATTTCTGGAAGATTATTTATGTCCTCCTTAGTGAAGACAGAACCAAAGTAATTATTCAATTGGTCTGCCATGTCCTTGCTCCCCATAATCAATTCACCTGTTTCTGTCTGCAGGGGACCTACATTTGTCTTTACCAGTCTTTTCCTTTTTACATATCTATAAAAGCTTTTACAGTCCGTTTTTATGTTCCCTGCCAGTTTTCTCTCATAATCTTTTTTCCCCTTCCTAATTAAGCCCTTTGTCCTCCTCTGCTGAACTCTGAATTTCTCCCAGTCCTCAGGTGAGCCACTTTCTCTGGCTAATTTGTATGCTTCTTCTTTGGAATTGATACTATCCCTAATTTCTCTTGTTAGCCACAGGTGCACTACCTTCCTTGATTTATTCTTTTGCCAAACTGGGATGAACAATTGTTGTAGTTCATCCATGCAACCTTTAAATGCTTGCCATTGCATATCCACCGTCAATCCTTTAAGTGTCATTTGCCAGTCTATCTTAGCTAAATTCACGTCTCATACCTTCAAAGTTACCCCTCTTTAAGTTCAGAACCTTTGTTTCTGAATTAACTATGTCACTCTCCATCTTAATGAAGAATTCCACCATATTATGGTCACTCTTACCCAAGGGGCCTCTCATGACAAGATTGCTAATTAACCCTTCCTCATTGCTCAAAACCCAGTCCAGAATAGCCTGCTCTCTGGTTGGTTCCTCGACATGTTGGTTCAAAAAACCATCCCGCATACATTCCAAGAAATCCTCTTCCTCAGCACCTTTACCAATTTGGTTCACCCAATCTACATGTAGATTGAAGTCACCCATTATAACTGTTGTTCCTTTATTGCACACATTTCTAATTTCCTGTTTAATACCATCTCCGACCTCACTACTACTGTTAGGTGGCCTGTACAGAACTCCCACCAGCGTCTTCTGCCCCTTAGTGTTACGCAGCTCTACCCATATCGATTCCACATCTTCCCGGCTTATGTCCTTCCTTTCTATTGCGTTAATCTCTTCTTCAACCAGCAACGCCACCCCACCTCCCCTTCCTTCATGTCTATCCCTCCTGAATATTGAATATCCCTGAACGTTGAGCTCCCATCCCTGGTCACCCTGGAGCCATGTCTCTGTGATCCCAACTGTATCATAATCATTAATAACAATCTGCACTTTCAATTCATCCACCTTATTACGAATGCTCCTTGCATTGACACACAAAGCCTTCAGGCGCTCTTTTACAACTCTCTTAGCCCTTATACAATTATGTTGAAAAGTGGCCCTTTTTAATGCTTGCCCTGGATTTGTCGGCCTGCCACTTTTACTTTTCTCCTTTGTACTTTTTGCTTCTACCCTCACTTTACACCCCTCCGTCTCTCTGCACTGGTTCCCATCCCCCTGTTGTGAACTAACCTCCTCACGCCTAGCCTCTTTAATTTGATTCCCACCCCCCAACCATTCTAGCTTAAAGTCACCTCAGTAGCCCTCGCTAATCTCCCTGCCAGGATATTGGTCCCCCTCGGATTCAAGTGTAACCCGTCCTTTTTGTACAGGTCATGCCTGCGCCAAAAGAGGTCCCAATGATCCAAAAACTTGAATCCCTGCCCCCGCTCCAATCCCTCAGCCACGCATTTATCCTCCACCTCATCGCATTCCTACTCTCACTATCGCGTGGCACAGGCAGTAATCCCGAGATTAGTACCTTTGCGGTCCTTTTTCTCAACTCCCTTCCTAGCTCCCTATATTCTCCTTTCAGGACCTCATCCCTTTTCTACCTATGTCATTGGTACCTATATGTACCACGACCTCTGGCTCCTCACCCTCCCACTTCAGGATATCTTGGACATGATCAGAAATATCCCGGACCCTGGCACCAGGGAGGTAAACTACCATCCGGGTCTCTGGACTGCGTCCACAGAATCACCTATCTGACCCCCTTACTATTGAGTCCCCTATCACAACTGCCCTCCTCTTCCTTGCCCTACCCTCCTGAGCTGCAGGGCCAGACTCTGTGCCGGAGGCATGGCCACTGTTGCTTCTCCCGGGTAAGCTGTCCCCCCCCAACAGTACTCAAACAGGAGTACCTGTTGTTAAGGGACACAGCCACCGGGGTACTCCCTATTACCTGACTTTTCCCCTTCCCCCTCCTAACCGTGACCCACTTGTCTGCCTCCCACTCTCTGTTTCCTGCCAATCAGCCAACACTCTATCCACCTATGTAACTATCCCATAATTCCATGGGTTCTTATCTTGTTTACCAGCCTCATGTGTGGCACCTTGTCAAAGGCCTTTTGAAAATCCAAATACACAACATCCACTGCATCTCCCTTGTCTAGCTTACTTGTAATTTCCTCAAAAAATTGCAATAGGTTTGTCAGGCAGGATTTTCCTTTAAGGAAACCATGTTGAGTTCTGCCTATCTTGTCATAAGCCTCCAGGTACTCCATAACCTCATCCTTGGCAATCGACTTCAACAACTTCCCTACCACTGATGTCAAGCTAACAGGTCTATAATTTCCTTTTTGCTTCCTTGCCCCCTTCTTAAATAACAGAGTGACCTTTGCAATCTTCCCGTCCTCCAGAACCATGCCAGAATCTATTGACTTTTGAAAGATCAATGCTAATGCCTCCGCAATCTCCACAGCCACTTCCTTCAGAACATCAGGTCCGGGAGATTTATCTACCTTAGACTATTCAGCTTCCTGAGTACTTTCTCTGTTGTAATTGTGAATGTGCACACTTCTTTTCCCTGCCACCCTTGAGTGTCCGGTATACTGCTGATGTCTTCCTCAGTGAAGACTGACCGCCATCTCCTTATCTCCCATTACAATTTCTCCAGCATCATTTTCTATTGGTCCTATATCTACTCTCACCTGTCTTTTGCTCTTTATATACTTGAAAAAGCTTTTAGTATCCTCTTTGATATTATTTGCTAGCTTCCTTTCATAGTTCACCTTTTCTCTCTTAATGACCTTCTTAGTTTCCTGAGTCGACTGGGGTGATATACTGCGTCCGGTGCTCCCGATGTGGCCTTTTATATATTGGTGAGACCCGACGCAGACTGGGAGACCGCTTTGCTGAACATCTACGCTCTGTCCGCCAGAGAAAGCAGGATCTCCCAGTGGCCACACATTTTAATTCCACATCCCATTCCCATTCTGACATGTCTATCCACGGCCTCCTCTACTGTAAAGATGAAGCCACACTCAGGTTGGAGGAACAACACCTTATATTCCGTATGGGTAACCTCCAACCTGATGGCATGAACATTGACTTCTCTAACTTCCGCTAGGCCCCACCTCCCCCTCGTACCCCATCTGTTACTCTTTTTTATGCACACATTCTTTCTCTCACTCTCCTTTTTCTCCCTCTGTCCCTCTGAATATACCTCTTGCCCATCCTCTGGGTCACCTCCCCCCCGTCTTTCTTCCCGGACCTCCTGTCCCATGATCCTCTCGTATCCCCTTCTGCCTATCACCTGTCCAGCTCTCGGCTCCATCCCTCCCCCTCCTGTCTTCTCCTATCATTTTGCATCTCCCCCTCCCCCTCCAGCTTTCAAATCCCTTACTCACTCTTCCTTCAGTTAGTCCTGACGAAGGGTCTCGGCCTGAAACGTCGACTGCGCCTCTTCCTATAGATGCTGCCTGGCCTGCTGCGTTCACCAGCAACTTTGATGTATGTTGCTTGAATTTCCAGCATCTGCAGAATTCCTGTTGTTTTAGTTTCCTTTTGTAAGGTTTTAAAAACTTCCCAATCCTCTGTCTTCCCACTAACTTTTGCTTCCTTGTATGCCCTCTGCTTTGACTTTGGCTTTGACTTCTCTTGTCAGCCACGGTTGCATCCTTTTTCCATTCAAAAATTTCTTTTTTGGAATATATCTATCTTGCACCTTCCTCACTTCTCACATAACCTCCAGCCACTGCTGCTCTGCTGTCCTTCCCGCTAGTATCCCCTTCCAGTCAACTTTGCCCAGTTCCTCTCTCATGCCACTGTAATTTCCTTTACTCCATTGAAATACCAACACATCAGATTTCGGCCTCTCTTTCTCAAATTTCACAGTGAACTCAATCATGTTATGATCACTGTCTCCTAAGGGTTCCTTCACCTCAATCTCTCCAATCACCTCCGGTTCATTACACAATACCCAATCCAGTACAGCCGATCCCCTAGTAGGCTCAACAACAAGCTGTTCTAAAAAGCCATCTCGCAGACATTCTACAAATTCTCTCTCTTGAGATCCAGTGCCGACCTGATTTTCCCAATTCACTCGCATGTTAAAATCCCCCACAATTATCATAACACTGCCCTTCTGACAAGCCTTTTCTATTTCCTGTTGTAATTTGTAGTCCACATCACTGCAGCTGTTTGGAGGCCTGTATATAACTGCCATCAGGGTCCTTTTACCCCTGCGATTTCTTAGCTCAACCCATAAAAATTCTGTACCTTCCGATCCTATGTCACCTCTTTCTAATGATTCAATATCATTTCTTACCAATAAAGCCATGCCACCCCATCTGCCTATATATATGTACGTATCTCCCTCCCTCTCAAAAAAATCGATTTCTGGGATACTGTATATAATTTGCAGGCGTCAGAGAGCCACTATCAATATGCGGGAGACTCCCAGAACTTCCGGGAGAGGTGGGATGCCTGCAGTCAGCATAGATAAGTTGGGCGGAAGGGCATTTATGACTCTGGCACTACAGAGGCTGCCTGACCAGCATGTACAGGAACCTGCTGAGTGAATCAGTGGGCCAAATGTAGACCTCATGAAGGGAGAATTGAAAAGAGAGCAGAAGTGAATGTGTTGGAGTTGTGTTCAGAACAGGCTGGGATAGGCAGGCGTCAGGAGATGTCAGGGACTGCTGGTTGGGGATGGGTTGACATTTGTTCAGAATGGGCTGGAACAGTCAGGCATCAGGCGACATCAGGGACTGCTTGGGGGTGGGTTAAAGTTCAGACTGGTCCCTCAAGTATTCCTCATCTTGCCATGTTGCTGCGTCTAACTAGAGCTCTTTTTAAAAAGAAAACATCAAACTCTTTTTGCAACATTCATTGCGCTTTCAGAAAGCTTGTTCTACAGATAATTACTTGGCAGATGTAACATTCAGAACTTTCAACCTCCATAAACAGTGTTACGTTCCAAGAACTTAAACGACTTCCAGTATCCTTTACAAATGAAAGACCACTCCCACAAAGTACAGACTCGACTGAGGAGTACGGATCATGTCACAATTACAGTCGCGTCAGTTTATATTTTAGCTGCATGCCAAGTATTCCCAGTTTAACATAAATGATTTGATGGACTGTAATTAATCTATTAATCTGCAGATCTTCTCCCGTTTGTGATAGACTGTAACGTGGCCGGGACTGACCTTTCTGAAGATGTCTGCACTTCAGGTGCTCCAGCGGTTTGAAAGCTTTACCTCCTTAAGAAGCTTATCAGTGTGTGTGAGTGAGAGAGAAAGGTAAATGGAGCTGTATGTAGTGGGTGGATAACCACATGATTTCCTGAAGGAGTTGGCTCAAAACCAAAGTTTTCTACAAATATGAGAACTATCTTACAATAGATGAGATGGTGAAATTCACCACAAGTCTGTGTGACTGCTTTACTGCTCAGATTTTGAAAGTTCCCCTGGGAAAGCTGCTTAGAATTATCTAATAAAAGATCCCTTGTTGTAACCTCTCTGTAAATTCCAGGGAATAGACCAAACAGCTGTAAATCCAGTTTGGAACGACAAAGGTATTACAGCCAACCTTCACTAATCCGACTACCTGTAATCTGGTTCCTTCGATAATCCGGCACTGATTATGCCTAAAGTGATCCTTCTGTAATTCGGCATTTTCACTAATCCGGTACTCCTCGGATCCCAATGGTGCCGGATTAGTGAAGGTCGACCTGTACTTTGGGAACTGGTGCATAGGTTTGGATCTTAAAGAGAAAGCAGGTTAATGGTTTGAAAATAAACTCTTGGACCAATCCTTAATTTTGGACACAATGGTAGCATAGCGGATAGTCCGATGCTACTTCGGTGCTGGAGTTTCCAGAGTTCAGTTCCAGCACCATCTGTAAGGAGTTTGTAAATCCCCCAGTGAACCACGTGGGTCACCTCTGACTGCTCCAGTTTCCTCCCACAGTCCAAAGACCTACCGATTAATAGGTTAATTGGTCATTGTAAATTCTTCCTGGATGAAGCTAGTGTAAAGTTCAAGTTTAATTGTCAGTCAGCCATACATGAATAAACATGAATACAGCCAAACAAAACAACATTATTTCAGAGCAAACAATCATAAACAGCATAACACGCACATGAGATGGCAGTGAACATCACGTTGCAGTGCAGCCACAGAAATAAGTGGGTTGCTGCAGTGTGTGGCTCATTGGACTACAAGGGCTTAGACCATAAGACATGGAAGCAGAATTAGGCCATTCAGCCCATCAAGTCTGCTCTGCCATTCCATAATTCCAGATCCCACTCAACCCATACACCTGCCTTCTCACCATATCCCTTGATGCCCTGACCAATCAGGAAACTATCAACTTCTGCCTTAAATATAACCACAGACTTGGCCTCCACCACAGTCTGTAGCAGAGCATTCCACAGATTCACCGCTCTCTGGCTAAAAAAATTCCTCCCTACCTCTGTTCTAAATGATCGCCCCTCGATTTTGGGGCTGTGCCCTCTAGTTCTGGATACCCCCATCATAGGCAACATCCTCTCCACCTCCACCCTATTTAGTCCTTTCAACATTTGGTAGGTTTCAAAGAGACCACCCCAACATTCTTCTAAATTCCAGTGAGTACAGGCTCAAAGCTGCCAAACATTTCTCATATGTTAACCCCTTCATTCCCGGAACCATCCTTGCGAACCTCCAAAGACGACATTCTTTCTGAGATAAGAGGCCCAAAACTGTTGACTATACTCCAAGTGCAGCCTGACTGGTGTCTTATAAAGGCCCAGAATTATCTCCTTGCTTTTATATTCTATTCCCCTTGAAATGAATGCCAACATTGCATTTGCCTTCTTTACCACAGACTCAACCTGTAAATTAACCTTCTGGGAGTCTTGCACAAGGACTCCGAAGTCCCTCTGCACCTCTGATGTTTGAACCTTCTCAACATCTAGATAATAGTCTGCACTATTGTTCCTTTTACCAAAATACATTATCATACATTTCCCCACACTGTATTCCATCTGCCACTTTTTTGCCCTTTCTTCCAATATGTCTAAGTCCTGCTGCAATCACATTGCTTTCTCAGCACTACCTATCCCTCTACCTACTTTTGTATCATCTGCAAACTTTGCCACAAAGCCATCAATTCCATTATCCAAATCACTGACAAACAATTTGAAAGGTAGCGGTCCCAATACTGACCCCCGAGGAACACCACTAGTCACTGGCAGCCAGCCAGAAAAGGCCCCCTTTAATCCCACTGACTAACTCCTGCCTGTCAATCATTACTCTATGCATGCCAGTATCTCTCCTGTAATGCCACAGGATTTTATCTTGTTCAGCAGCCTCATGTGTGGCACCTTATCAAATGCCTTCGGAAAATCCAAGTAAAAGACATCCACTGCCTTTCCCTGCTTGTTACTTCCTGGAAGAACTCTAATAGTCTTGTCAGGCAAGATTTCTCTTTACAGAAACCACACTGACTTTGACTTATTTTATCATTAGTCTGCAAGTACCGTGAAATATCCTTAGTAACATTTTCCCAACCACTGAGTTTAGTCATAGTCATAGTCATACTTTATTGATCCCAGGGGAAATTGGTTTTCATTACAGTTGCACCATAAATAATTAAATAGTAATGTGTAAATTATGCCAGGAAATAAGTCCAGGACCAGCCTATTGGCTCAGGGTGTCTGACCCTCCAAGGGAGGAGTTGTAAAGTTTGATGGAGACAGGCAGGAATGACTTCCTATGACGCTCTGTGCTGCATCTCGGAGGAATGAATCTCTGGCTGAATGTACTCCTGTGCCCACCCAGTACATTATGTAGTGGATGGGAGACATTGTCCAAGATGGCATGCAACTTAGACAGCATCCTCTTTTCAGACACCACTGTCAGAGAGTCCAGTTCCATCCCCACAACATCACTGGCCTTACGAATGAGTTTGTTGATTCTGTTGGTGTCTGTTACCCTCAGCCTGCTGCCCCAGCACACAACAGCAAACATGATAGCACTGGCCACCGCAGACTCGTAGAACATTCTCAGCATCGTCCGGCAGATGTTAAAGGACCTCAGTCTCCTCAGGAAATAGAGACGGCTCTGACCCTTCTTGTAGACAGCCTCAGTGTTCTTAGACCAGTCCAGTTTATTGTCAATTCGTATCCCCAGGTATTTGTAATCCTCCACCACGTCCACACTGACCCCCTGGATGGAAACAGGGGTCACCGGGGCCTTAGCCCTCCTCAGGTCCACCACCAGCTCCTTAGTCTTTTTCACATTAAGCTGCAGATAATTCTGCTCACACCATGTGACAAAGTTTCCTACCATAGCCCTGTACTCAGCCTCATCTCCCTTGCTGATGCATCCAACTATGGCAGAGTCATCCGAAAACTTCTGAAGATGACAAGACTCCGTGCAGTAGTTTAAGTCTGAGGTGTAAATGGTGAAGAGAAAGGGAGACAAGACAGTTCCCTGTGGAGCCCCAGTGCTGCTGATCACTCTGTTGGACACACAGTGTTGCAAGCACACGTACTGTGGTCTGCTAGTCAGGTAATCAAGAATCCATGATACCAGGAAAGCATCCACCTGCATCGCTGTCAGCTTCTCCCCCAGCAGAGCAGGGCGGATGGTGTTGAACGCACTGGAGAAGTCAAAAAACATGACCCTCACAGTGCTCGCTGGCTTGTCCAGGTGGGCGTAGACACGGTTCAGCAGGTAGCAGGATAATTGGCCTATGATTTTCTTTCTTTTGCCTTCCTCCCTTTTTAAAGTGGGGAGTGACATTTGCAATCTTCCAGTTTTCTGGCACCATGCCAGAATGAAGTGATTCTTGAAAGATCGTGACCAATACGTTCGTTATCTCTTCGGCAACCTCTCGCAAGACTCTCAGATGTAGTCCATCAGGTCCAGGTGACTTATCCACCTTAAGACCTTTGAGATTGACTACCACATCTTCCTTTGTAATAGCAATGGCACTTACTCCTGCTGTCTGACACTACGGACCTCTAGCACACTGCTGGTGTCTTCCACAGTGAAGACAGATGCAAAGTACTGATTAAGTTCATCTGCCATTTCTTTGTCCCCCATTACTACCTCACCAGCATCATTTTCCAGAGGTTCAATATCAACTCTCACCTCCCTTTTACTCTTTATAGTACACAGCCATCAATTCCAGGGCATCATGGATTTGCACCTCTGGTGGGCTGTGTTCTCTCCAGGGTGCAAGCCTGGGTGGGAAGATTAGAAGAACCAGCTGTTGCCCGTGCAGTGGGTTCCCCCTCTCCATGTCACTGAAGTAGTCCAAGGGAAGGGCAAGCGCCGATACAGCTTGGCACCAATGTCGTCACAGAGGTTGCCAAAGTGAAGTTGTAAACAACATCAAACTGCCTAAGGGATCCTGGCTCTGGGTTTATTAAAAAGATCATTACTTAAAAGTAACTACTAATTCTTAAAAGATCATTACTAATGCCTACACAATCTTCCCAGCCACCTCATCTTCCCAAACACCTTCTCCCTAGTAATGGCAACTTCATACACTTCTGCCCTCTGATACTTTTGAACTTACACCATACTATTTGTGTTTTCCACAGTGAAGACAGATACAAAATACTTATTCAGTTTGTCCACCATTTCCTTACTACCTCTCCAGCATCAAACCCAGCAGTCTGATATCTACTCTTGCCTTGGCAATGTGGAGGATCAGAGGGATCTTGGGGTCTGAGTCCATAGGACACTCAAAGCTGCTGTGCAGGTTGACTCTGTGGTTAAGAAGCCATACAGTGCATTGGCCTTCATCAACCATGGGATTGAGTTCAAGAGCCGAGAAGTAATGTTACAGCTATATAGGACCCTGGTCAGATCCCACTTGGGGTACTCTGCTCAGTTCTGGTCACCTCATTACAGGAAGGATGTGGAAACTATAGAAAGGGTGCACAGGAGATTTACAAGGATGTTGCCTGGATTGGGGAGCATGCCTTATGAGAATAGGTTGAATGAACTTGGCCTTTTCTTCTTGGAGCGATGGAGGATGAGAGGTGACCTGATAGAGGTGTATAAGGTGATGAGAGGCATTGATTGTGTGGATAGTCAGAGGCTTTTTCCCAGGGCTGAAGTGGTTGCCCCAAGAGGACACAGGTTTAAGGTGCTGGGGAGTAGGTACAGAGGAGATGTCAGGGGTAAGTTTTTTACTCAGAGAGTGGTGAGTGTGTGGAATGGGCTGTCGGCAACGGTGGTGGAGGAGGATACGATAGGGTCTTTTAAGAGACTTTTGGATAGGTACATGGAGCTTAGAAAAATAGAGGGCTATAGGTGAGCCTAGTAATTTTTAAGGTAGGGACATGTTCGGCACAACTTGGTGGGCCGAAGGGCCTGTATTGAGCTGTAGGTTTTCTATGTTTCTGCGGTGCCATCATCCCTGCCAGCATCCTCCTCCAATCCACCTGGGCAAGCTCCTCTCTCATGCCTCTGAAATTCCCTTTATTCCATTGTGACACTGATACATGTGACTTATGTTTTTCCCTCTCAAATTGCAGTATGAATTCAGTCATGTTATGATTACTGTCTCCTAAGGGTTCCTTTACATCTCCCTAATAAGATCTGGGTTATTACACAACACCTAATCTAGGATAACCTTTCCCCAACTAGGCTTAAGCACAAGCTGCTCTAAAAAGCCATCTCATAGGCATTCAATAAACTCCCTCTCTTGCAATCCAACACCAACCTGATTTTCCCAATCCCCTTTCATATTGAAGTCCCCCATTACAATTGAGTCATTACCCTTATTACCTGCCTTTTCCAGCTCCCTTTGCAACCTCAACCTCACATCTTGTCTACTATTTGGAAGCCAATATATGATCCCCATGATTTTTTTTTTTACCCTTATAGTTTCTTAACCGTACGCACAAAGATTCAACATTCTCTGACCCTATATCGCCTCTTTCTAAAGATGTAATTCTATCCCTTACCACCAGAACCACACCACCACCTGTGCCTTCCTGCCTGTCCTTTCAATACAAAGTATATCCTTAGATGTTAAGGTCCCAGCTATGGTCTTCTTTCAGCCACGACTCAGTGATGCCCACAATGTCATACCGACCAATCTCTAATTGTGCCATGAGTTCATCCATCTTATTCTGAATGCTACATGTATTTAAATACAGCACCTTCAGTCCTGCATTCCTCGCCCTTTTGAATTTTGCCCTTGTGGTACAATTTAACTCTTTGCTCTGTCCGCAATTGTACTCAATCATTGGCTTGTCCTTCCTTACATTCATGTTACACCCATCATCTACTGGTAAACCTGTTGGCTCACCCTCATCTCATTCATACTGGTTCCCATCCCCCTGCCATATTAGTTTAAACCACTCCCAACAACTCTAGTAAATCTGCTCGTAAGAATATTCGTCCCCCTTGGATTCGAGTGCAACCCGTCCCTTTTGTACAGGTCTCACCTGCCCCAGACGAGGTCCCAATGATCCAGAAAATTGAGTCCCTGCCCCTGCTCCAATTCTTCAGCCACATATTTATCAGCCACCTCATTCTATTCCCATCTTCACTGTCACGTGGCACAGGCTGTAGTTCTGAGATTACTCCCCTTGAGGTCCTACTTCTCAGCTTCCTTCCTAATACCCTCTATTCCTTTTTTAGGACCTCCTCCCTTTTTCTACGTATGTTGTTGATACCAATAAGTTCCACGACTTCTCGCTGCTCACCCTCCCTTTTCAGGATATTGTGGATGCATTCAGAATCTTCGCAGATCCTGGCACCTGGGAGGCAAACTACCTTCCGTGTTTCTTCTTCGTGTCCACAGAATCGCCTATCTGTCCTCCTGAATATAGAGCCCCTTATTACTGCTGCCATCCTCTTTAGTTCCCTCCCCTTCGGAGCCACAGGCCCAGTCTCAGTGCAGGAAGCATGGCTGTTGTTGCTTCCCCAGCAGTTCTCAAAATGGGGTACGTATTGTTGAGGGGTCGGCCACAGGGGTGCTCTCCACTACCTGACATGCTCCGTTCCCTCTCCTGGCAGTCCTCCATTTATCTGTCTCCTGTAGTCTTAGGATGACTGCCTCCCTGTGGCTCCTGTTTATCACTGGTTCATTTTCCCTAACAAGCCAAAGGTCATCGAGCTGCAGCTCCAGCTTCCTTCATTTCATTTTTAAATCTTTTTATTAATATAATCTTCTACAGCTATAAAATACAGAGATTCAACAAATTAGTATATATATAATTAATAAAGCTGAAAAAAAACATATATATGCTAATGAAAAAAAAATTTATAAAAGAGAAAGAAGGAAAAAAGAGAACCCCAGCTAACTAAAAAAAACCCCACTAACTATAAAACAAAAAAAGAGAAGACCATTAGGAACCAACTCCCAGAGCGATACATCTTACGATCATGTATGTATATAAGAAAAAGAAAAAAAAACAACCACCAAATCATGTTTAACTAACATCATGAAACTTTATATCTAAAGAAAACAGTTAAACACATGTCAGGATAAAGAAATTTTAAATGGTGGTGATAAACACAATAATAATAATTTGTATACGCTCCGGAATTCCATAATGGGAATAAAAAATAGAAATTAAAAAGAAGAGAAAAACCCACCCAACCCTCATAGCCCAGAAATAAGTCGATATTAATTGACGCAGGCCCCAAGAAATGCATAGAAGCAATTCTGAACTCCACCTGCCTAAGTAAAAGGTACAAATAAAAAAAAGTAATCTGTCTCCCTCTCCTGAGTATACGACTCATTGCAGTCGACATACAACCCATTACAATTAAATTAGAAAAAACAGTTAACAGAAATGGTCTTCAATTTGGAAAGTAACTTTCATAACATTAGATAAGAAAAAAAGCACTTCCAAAACAAATTCTTGAAATATTTGCACAGGAAAGAAAACATTGCCATCTTTAAATTTTTACATCTAACTATAAAATGTAAAAAAAAAACCCGAATAGTAGTTAAGAATTCTTAACAAAACCATACAAAGCAAAAAGAAACAATTAAATCATATATATAGCAAACAGAAAGAAATTCTAAATGGTTTAAAATTTCTACAATCTTCCAATAGATCCCATAAAATATCTTCTAAAGTTAAAACCGTCCAAACCAGTCTATCTCAAAGATAAAGGTACTTTTTAATACCAAGACTTTCCGTATTTCTCAATTCTTCCGATCTCATCATTCCTTATATCGCAAAACGATCAAATAATTGAAGTCTTTTAAACTTCAGGCTTCGGACTCATCGGAGAGAGAATTAATAAAACGCAGTGAATCGGCTGGATCTTCAAAGATAAGAACCCCAGAGTCTTTAGCGAAAAGCCTTCATTTAGCTGGATAGAGAAGGAAGGGTTGCCTCTGCTTTTGAAAGGCCACTCGCATTACAGTCACAGATCCAGAGTGTTGTCGAACAACTTTGCTTGGAAAATCTTGAAAGAAACGAATCTCAGAGCCTTGAAATTTGAACAGTCTTTATTTTCTTGCCAGTTTAATAATACAGTCTCTGTCTCGAATATGAAAGAAACGCACAATAACATGTCTGTCTTTACCTTCTTTTGGAACTCCAACTCTGTGACCTAGCTCGATATCGGGCAATTGTGAAAATGCCTCAGGAAATAGAGATTGAAACATTTTAGCGAAATAGTCCAGTATGTCAGCAGATGCTGATCTCTCTTTCAATCCAATAATTTGAATGTTATAACAATGAGAACGAGATTCCAAATCAACAATCCAAAGTTGTGCTTTTTTCAAACGAGAAGAAATGTCAGCCGCCTTACGGGTTACTTCTTTAAGATCCGAGCTCAAAGAATTAATTTTTCCCTCCAAAGGAAGAAGATTTTCTTTTAGTTGAGTTAAATCAGCGACAGTAGAGCTCATTTGACTCTCTAATCTATTAACCCAGGCTGGCTCTTCAGGAGCTTCGTCAGTTTTTTTAGATTTACCATTACCAGTATCGGGAATTTTTTTAGAGCTTCTTAAGGTAGCCATAGTTATAATTAACACTTTGAAAGGTCCAATTGAGTAAAATTAAAATTTCAAAATTTAAGTCGGGAAAGGAAGAAATTAAAGGCAGACAGAAAGACACTGTGTCTTACATCTCCACAGGCAGAAGGCGGAGTCCAGCTCCAGTTTCCTAACACGGTCTCTAAGGAGCTGCATCTCGATGCACCTGGTACAGGTATAGCCACCAGGGAGGCTGGTAGTCTCTCAGAAATCCCACATCTGACACCCAGAACAGAACAGTGGCCCTGTAGGCATACTCCCTATTCCCTCAAGAGTTAAATAAGAAAAAAAATAAGGAATGAACTTACCTACTTATCTCCTGTTGAGGCAAAGCCGTACCACTCTGATTCAGACCACTCCCATGATCACCGCTCCCGTAGATGGTACCCCTCTTTTATGGAGTCTGGGTTTTTTAAAGCTCTTCGCTGGGCCTGCGCTCGTACTGCACTGGATCTCTAAACTAATTAATTACATTGTACGCAATGAGTGTAAGAACGACCTGAGAAACAAGAAATAGGTAAAAAAATTTGTGTCAGAGAAGTATCAAGAAGAAACTGAAAGAATCTGATGAGAAAATTTGGATCTGATCAGAAGTCAAAGAAAAGTGCATGTTACTGCGCCTTGCGCAGCATTATTGATACATTGGTGTATGATGAGAATTTAGTGAATTCTCTCACAGACTTGGGTTGAGATCAGGGTTTACAGTGAAGTTCCATGAGATATGGGGGCGGGGGGAATGAAGATTTGCTTTATTTGTCAAAATGTACAGTGAAGTGTGTTGTTTGTGTCAAATCAAATCGGTGGGATCAGTGGGGATTGTGCTGGGCAGCCCACAAATGTCACCATGCTTCCGTTGCCAATGTTGCAGGCCCACAACTCACTGACCCTAACCTGTATGTCTTTGAAATGTGGGAGGAAACCCACACAGTCATGGGGAGTTACGGACATGGTGGGTATCGAATCTGAATTGCTGGTGAGGGCGACTAGCAACATTTAGGTCAGGTCACATAAAATAAGGTATTTCCTCATTCTTCAAACCATTAGTTATTTGAGGGACAATACTGGCAGCGAGGGGATGGGGGAGTGGTCACATGTTTCTGATTGACCCACTGAGGAGCACTCGGGAGGCAGGGAGAGTTAGATCCCGGAGGTTCAGAGAGAAGGTCACACTAGAGGCCCAGCCAGATAGCTGATGCCTGACATGTGGGACAGACAGCTAATGCAATGTCCTTCATGACTATTCCCCTCTCTAACAGATATGGTGCTTTGCATATCATTGAATGGAGTGCCCTGTCATGGAAAAACAGCAGCCAGATCAGAAGCATGAGCCTTCTTGGGCACAAGCTTCCCCACCATTGAGGGCATCTTCCAAAAGTGATACCTCAAATAGGCAACATCCATCATTAAGGGCTCCCATCACCCAGGACATGCCCTCTTCTTATTGCTACCACTGGGGAGGAGGTACAGAAGCCTGAAGGCGCACGCTCAGCGATTCAGGAAAAGCTTTTCCTTTGCCATCCTATTCTGAATGGATAATGAACACCCCCTCTCTCTTTTTGTACTACTTAATTTCTTTATATATATTTCTTACTGTAATTATAGTTTTTCTATGTATTGCACTGTAGTGCTGCCAAAAAATGACAAATTTCATGACGCATCAGTGAAATTCCACTTCTGATTCAAGCACAAGATTTTGCAGATGCTGCAATCTAAGGCAACACACACAAAATGCTGGAGGAACTCAGCAGGTCAGGCGGCATCTATGGAGAGGAATAAACAGTCGACATTTCAGGTGAAGACTCTTCGTCAGGATCTGTCACCAGTCCCACTGAAGGGTCTCAGTCTGAAATGTCAACTGTTTATTCTGAGTTCCTCCAGTTTTTAAGTGTGTACACCAGATCAGTAGCACCCTGATGGGCTGTCTTGAAAGGGGGAGGTTCATAGCTGCACTTGGAGAGGACGTCTTGAGAGACTCATCCAAAGACGGCCAATGGAAGTTAGAAAAATATTCAGGCAGATCATGGGATGATCACGTAGCCCAGCGGGGGATGGTGGGGTGGGAAGGGTTGAAGTATAAACCAGCAGTAATGATAGGGTCTCCTCAGTCAGGCTGTGAGTGAGACTGTAGCAAGATGTGTTATCTTTTCCATCCCTTGAGCTGGAGTCAAGGGTGTTTCTGTGTCAGGACTAGGCATTCTAAACAGGTGGGTGGGGAGGGGTTGGTGGTGAGAGAATGGGTTGTTATGCTGAGAATCCAGAGATTCCAGTGACATAGACAGCAAGAGAGATAAGGTTTTGCGAAGGTTATGTGGAGGGATAGGTCAAAAGTTGCAACAATTACTACTTATAGTAGTTGTGTGGTCACTCATGATGCTCTCCTGAGGGGTTGACTATGGATTCCCTTAATGGAGAATGCCTGTGCGTGACTTTGTTTAACTTGTGAAGGCTGGTGCACGGGGAGATATCAGATTGGGGTCAGGGTCTAGTGCCATGGAATGCAAGGATACTGGGAACCCTTCACTGCTGCAGCCTTCCCCCACCTTCACCGCCGTTGTGTCGTCATCTGAGGTCTTGGTTGGATCACACTCAGTCTGAAATCTCCCCCCTTGACTTCTTCGCCATAGGTGACCCTACCAGATGGCTCAACTCCAGATGGCACTGCTCTTGAAATCTCAGGAACGAGGAAGATCGTACAGCTGAATGTGCGGTTAAAGAGCTGGTGCAGCTCCCCACCCCTACCTGGCATTACCTTCGGGCTATTTTACACCCCCTCCTCAGTCACCTCAAAATCCTTTCTCACCACTCTCCTCCTCTCTGTACTGCTCGTCTCGCCTCTCAAAGATGTGTTCTGGTGTCCCGAGAACTGCAGCTGTGAAGTGGTCAATTTCACAACTGTAGCTGTACAGGTGGGTTGGGGAGGCTGAGATTGAGTAGGTTTATCCCTTGTGTTGATTCACTCACTTTCTGCCACTAATCTAACCTGGCAGCTCTGTCTTACAGGATGTGACCAGCTCAGTCACTGGTGCTCCTTTCAACCTCTCCTGGGGTCGGACACTGAAGTCCCCACCCAGAGTGCCTTCCGTGTCGTTCAGTGATTACCCTGAGTGTTACTCACTGTGGAGGAAACAAATTCATCAAATGAGGGAGGTCGGAAGGTGGGGTCCAACTGATTCCCTTCCCCATGGTGCCCTGAAGCCAAAAGATCAGAGTCAGATTTATTTATCGAAACAACGTACAGTGAAGTGTGTCATTTGCGCTACAACCAACACTTCTAAGGAGGAACTGGGGACAGCTTGCAAGGATCGTCACGTATTCCAGTGCCAACGTAGCAAGTCCACCACACTTGGCAAAACAACCCAGAACACTACAAAACAGAGCCTACCAAGAGACAAAACAACAGCAACAAAACAAGCCCCAGTTCTTCCTCCCACCCACCCACAGACACAGTCCTCTAACCCCTCTTCCTAGAGATGCTGCGTTCACCAGCAACTTTGATGTGTGTTCCTCTAACCCCAGGACAGTTTGTCTTCTTTGGCCTCTAGCCTCCGGTGGACATGAATTCACAGCCGTGGAGTTTCATAGTCACATGTCTGAGAAACACTCCTTTCTGCCTATCTGACTACCTGTCTATACTGATCCCACTAACCATCAGGGTCCATAACTTTCTACGCTTTGGAAGCTCATGCAGACTTGGGTGAATGTTGTCTTTCTCCGTGGGCGGTTCACTCCACTGTTCCTGCTGATCTAGGCAGTCCCATTATTCACCACTGTTCCTGTTCCTGTTGAACTAGACAACCCCATGAGTTGTGATGGAGGAGTCTGGGCAATTACGCTTGGAAAGTTCATGCAGATTTGGGTCCATGTTGGGTCTCTATGGGCTGTTCACTCCACTGTTCCTGCTGATCTAGGCAGTCCCATGAGTTGTGATGAAGGAACCGGGCTCATTGCTATGAAGTCTGATTCATTGTGCACAGCTACGAAAGCAGATGCTTGCTGGGAACAGCTCCCCTGATTTCAGTTATCGTCTCTAGCTGTTAGTGAGGAGGACATTATGAGTCTATCTGGCTGGAAGGGGCTTGATGAAGGGTCTCAGACTGGAGCGCCAACTCTTTATTCCCCTCCATAGATGCTGCCTGACCTGCTGAGTTCCCTGTGTGTGTGTGTGTGTGTGTGTGTGGCTCTGGGTTGGAAAGAACTTTGCTGTTTCAAAGTTCAAAGTAAATTTATCATCAGATTATAGTACATGTCTGTCACAATCTACAACCCCAAGATTTGTTTTCTTACAAGCATTCACAGTAGAACAAAGGAATACACAGGCTGACAGACACCAGTATGCAAATGTATGAATTCAGCACCCAGTTTGAAGCCAGGCAATTAGTCCATTTTTATTTCTTCTCTGTTTCAAATACAGCAATAATGGTATAAATTTAACTGCCTGGTCATTCGTGGGAACATTTTAAAACACAACTACATTTGTTGGTCTGTTGTCAACTATCAAGCCAAACCACAAATTTCCTCCCTGTAATGCTCAAACTTTCATTATCGAAGCATGTATACATTACATAGCCTTGAGATTTGTCTCCAAACAGGCAGCCACAGTACAAAGAAATCCAAAAGAACCCATATTAAAAAAAAGACCGCCAAACACCCCAGTGTGCAGAGAGAGGGAAAAAAACACATCATGCAAATAATAACCAGAAGCAAATGGAGTTCTGAACTAAAGTCCGCCAGAAGTGGAGCAGTGAACAGAACTGGCCCGTCCCTCACCTCGGGCCCCGACACCCTGACTGGCCCAGGGCCTAAATCGGCATTCGAAAACATTGAGTTCAATTGCCTCGATACACTCTGGGGCTTGGACTGCACTGCCTCGATTTGGCCTGTACCCAACCTTTCTGAGTCTGCCCTGCGCTTACATCTCCATCCAAGGACATTAGCGAGCAAGGAAGGTTTTTAAAACAGTTGTCCAAGTCAAGATGGTCATCCCACCCTTCCCAAATTCCAAATTTTAATCCAAATTTAAATTCCACAGCTGTTGTGGTGAGATTTGAATTTGGCTCTCACTGGATTGTTCATCCACGCCTCTGAGTTAATAAACTCCCAAACCATCACTTGAGTGATATTTGGCGAGAGGAATGTGTGGCAAAATAAAGAAAGTAACCGGGAAAAAATCTTACGCATGTTCTGCCCTAAGTATTTTTTTTCCCTGAGTCATTAATTTGAACATTTTTTTGAGCAATCATCAGCTGATGAATCAGTAACATTATTTATCTTCATTATTTAACTTTCTCTGTGGGGGAGAAGTGAAGTGAAATGGGTTGTGATTTATCAGTCATAACAGAACAAGAACTCAGAATCAGATTTAATCTCTCTGGCATATGTCATCATATTTGTTCTTTATTATAGCAGTACATGGCAATATATAATAAAGACTAAAAATTACAATAAGACATAAATTAAATTAAATAAATGGTGCAAAAAGAGAGCAAAAAAAAGTACTGAGTTAGTGCTCCTGGGTTCACTGTCAATTCAGAAACGTGATAACATAAGGGAAGAAGCTGTTCCTGAAACCTTGTGTGTGTGTCTTTAGACTCCTGATGGTAGCAAAGAGAAGAGGGCATGTCCTGAGTGATGGGGGGGGGTCCTTCATGACAGATGCCTCTTTTCTGAAGATGCCCTGAGTGCTGGGGAGCCAGTGCCCATGATGGAGCTGGCTGAGTTTACAACTTGCTGCAGTTTTTCCGGATCCTGTGTAGTGGCCCCTCCCTACCAGATGGTGATGCAGCCCGTTAGAACGCTCTCGACGGTACGTCTGTAGAAATTTGTGAGAATCTTTGGTGGCAAACTGTCCATGAAATTAATTAAGAAGGAAGAATTATTATATTCATAAATCCAAATATTGAGTATAGGAATTGGGATGTTATGTTAAAGTTGTAAAAGATATTGGTGAGGCCTAATTTTAAGTATTGTGTGCAATTCTAATCAAAATTCAAAGTAATTTATTATCAAAGTACATGTATGTCACCATATACAACACCGATATTCATTTTGTGGGCATACTCAATAATCCAACAACCATAATAGAATCAATAATATACCGCACCAGCAGGACAGACAACCAGTGTGCAAAAGACAACAACCCCTGGGCAAATAAGCAAAAAGGAAAAAATAAATAATAATAGTAAATAAGCAATAAATATTGAGAACATGAGATGAAGGGTCCTTGAAAGTGAATCCATATGTTGTGGGAACAGTTCAGTGATGGGACAGGTGAAGATATCCCCTTTGGTTGAGGGAAAATAACTGTTCCGGAACCTGATGGTGTGAGGCCTGAGACCCCAGTACCACCTTTCTGATGGCAGCAGCAAGAAGAGAGCATGGCTTGGGTGGTGGGGAGGGCTTTACCTGAGACGGACTGGGCTGCAGCCACTACTTTTTGTAGGATTTTCCATTCAAAGGAATTTGCGTTTCCATGCCAGGCCGTGATGCAGCCAGTCAATATACTCTCCACCACACATCTATAGGAGTTTGTCAGAGTCTTAGATGTCATGCTGAATCTTTGCTAACTTCTAAGGAAGTAGAGGCATTGATCTTCTTTCTTTGTAATTACACTTTCCTACAGGAAAGATATCAATAAGATTGCAAGAGTACAGAGAAAATTTACAAGGATGTTGCCAGGGCTTGTGGGCCTGAGTTGTAGGGAAAGGTTGTACTTTATTCCCTAGGGTAAACAAGAATGAGAGGAGATTTGATGTGTTCAAAATTAAAAGGGGTTTACAGGTAATCAAGCTTTTTCCATTAAAGTTGGCTGAGTCTAGAGTTAGAAGTCACAGTTATGGGTGAAAGGTGAACTATTTAAGGGAACCTGAGGGGGCAATTTCTTCACTTAGAGGATGGTGCAAGTGTGGACTGAGCTGCCTGTGGAAGTGGTGGATCTGGGTTTGATTTCAACACTTAAGAGAGATTTGGATAAGTACATGGAGGTGAGGGGTATGGAGGGGTATGGTCCTGGTGTGAGTCAATGGGACTAGGCAGAATAATATTTCAGCACAGACTAGATGGGCCAAAAGAGCCTTTTTTCTGTGCTGTGGTGTTCTATGACTCTTAAATGCAAAGTCAGAATGAAACTACAGAGGGAAGGGAGAGGATTTAACGAGTCTGGACATGAAAGTTGCGCAGTTAAACAACAGTCGAAGAGAAAGCAGAGGTTCATAGATTGCTTGCCACAGGAGGTTGTTGAAACATCAAGGTTTCTGCCAACAGCCCCACCTGGGAGGAATGAGTAACGGGAAGTAGATAGTCAGCAACACTCAAGCACCTGCAGGGATTGGAGTCAAAGAGTCAGTGCCCTACGTTCTTAATCCTCTAATTGTTTTCAAATGTTACATTATAAATCCAAACTCACCACATCATCGGAGTTGGGATTCAGCTTTTACAGCTCCTGGTCTAATGCTGCTACTGTTTATCCAAAGCACCCCCCCCCCCCATAGGGGGTCATCTTCTAGTCACAGAAACACAGCCATATTATCTGGTGCGTACAAGCTCTCTTTCACTGACAGTTTTGGACCCTCGTGTAAGAAGGGATGTGCTGCCATTAGAGAGGGTCCAGAGGGGCTTCACCAGATGATATAGGAGCAGAATTAGGCCACTTGGCCCATCGAGTCTGCTCCACCATTCAATTATGGCTGACCCTTTTTTCCCCCGCTCAACCTTGTACCCTGACCTTCTCTCCGTAACCTTTGATGCCATGTCCAATCAAGAACATGTCTATTTCCAATTAAATACACCCCAAAACTAGGCCTCCACAGCTGCCTGTGGTAACAAATCCCATAAATTGATCACCCACTAGCTAAGAACTTTCTCCACATTTTTGTTTTAAATGGATGCCCGTCTATCCTGAGGCTATGCCCTTGTGTCTTAGACTTCCCCACCATGGAAACCATCCTTTCCACATCTACTCTGTCTAGGCCTTTTAACATTTGAAAGGTTTCAATGAGATCCCCCTTCATCCTTTTGAATTTCAGTGAGTACAGACACAGAGCCTTCAAATCTTCCTTGTATGATAACCCTTTCATTCCTGGAATCATCCTTGTGAACCTCCTCTGAACCCTCTCCAATACCAGCACATCTTTTCTAAGATGTGGGGCCAAAAACTGTTCACAATACTCAAGGTGAGGCCTCACCAGTACCTTATAAAGCCTTAGCATCACATCCCTGCTCTTGTATTCATCCCCAGAATAAAATGGTTAACATACAATATCGTACTAGGTATGTGTGTGTATATACATAGACTTTTGTGCAGTACTACATTTGTCAATGTGGAGCGGAGAGCAAGTTTGTAAACCTGACAGGTCCAAGGACTTGGGGACTGGTGAGGGTGGAGTGCTGCAGGAGGAACAGTTGGCAGAGAAAGAGTGCTAGGGACAGGGGGCAGCTGCAGACACACCCAGCCCTGAGACACCAGGCAAGGTCATTTGATTCCAAACAATTGGTTTATCGCTCATTACAGAATGTCTCTCTGGTGCTTTCCTGCTCCCTCCCCTCTCCCTCTCCCTTTTCCCGACAATGATTCCCCTCTCCCTGTCCCCTTCCCACTCTCAGTCCACAGTAAAGACTCATATAGACTCATATAGCTTCTTTCCAACTGTGATAAGACTGCTGAACGGATCCTGACCTGGATCTGGGCCGTACCCTCCAAATATCCAGACCTGAATCCCAGTTTTTTTGCACAACATTACTTTCCATTTTTCTATTTTCTATTTATGATTTATCATTTAAATTTTTAATATTTACTATTGATTTGTAATCCAGGGAGCGGGAAGCGCAGAATCAAATATCACTATGATGATTGTACGTTGTAGTATCAATTGTTTGGCGACAATAAAGTATAAAGTATATATCAGAATCGGGTTTATCATCACTCATATATATCATCAAATTGGGTTTTTTGCAACAGCGGTGCAGTGCAATACATACAATTACTACAGTCCTGTGCAAACACTGCCTGGGCAGGGTGAAAAGCATTATCAAGGATGCATCTCACCCTAACCATGAACTTTTTACTCTCCTCCCATCCGGTAGGCGCTACAGGAGCCTCCGCTCCTGCACCAACAGGCTCAGGAAGAGCTTCTTCCCTGAGGTTGTGACCCTGCTGAACCTCATATCACAGCGCTAAGCAGTATTGAATCCATATTGTACTGTCTCAGTACTTTTATATTTGTCTGCTGTAGCACTTACTTTTTATTCGCAGTTATTTTGTAAATAATACTATTCTTTTGCGCTTCTGGTCAGGTGCTAATTGCATTTCATTGGTTTTGTATCTGTACTCGGCACAATGACAATAAAGTTGAATTTAATCTAATCTAATCATTAAATGGCTCCCAGCCTGTACTCGCTGGAGTTCAGAAGAATGAGGTGAATCTCATTGAAACCTATCAGATATTGAGAGGTCTTAAGAATGCGGACATGGAGAGGACATGAGAGAATCTAGAACCACAGGGCACAATTGACCAATCATCAACTGATCTAGGTTAGGCAACTCACTACACAACTTTTAATTAATCAAAGATCGCATTTTATTGCAAACAAAAGAAAATCTGCAGATGCTGTGAATCCAAGCAACACACACAAACTAAATGCTGGAGGAACTCAGCAGGCCAGTGTGGGGAATGATGCACCTGGTTGTGGGATCCCATTGGAGGTGGCGGAGGTTCCGGAGAATTATGTGCTGGACGTGAAGGCTGGTGGGGTGGTAGGTGAGGACAAGAAGAGCCCTCTCCCTGTTAGAGTGGTGGGAAGATGGGGTAAGAGCAGGCATGCGTGAACTGGAAGAGATGCAGTTGAGAGCAGAGTTGATGGTGGAGGAAGGGAAGCCCCTTCCTTTGAAGAAGGAGGACATCTCCTTTGTTCTAGAGTGAAAAGCCTCATTCTGTGAGCAGATGCGATGGAGACAGAGGAATTGAGAGAAGGGGATGGTATTTTTACAAGTAACAGGGTGGGAAGAAGTATAGCCCAGGTAGCTGTGAGAATCCATGGGTTTATAGTAGACATCAGTAGGTAAGCTGTCTCCAGAGATAGAGAGATTGAAATTGAAAAAGGGGAGGGAGGTGTCAGAAATAGACCAGGTAAATTTGAAACATCGACTTTACTTTTTTACATAGATGCTACCTGGCCTGCTGAGTTCCTCCAGCATTTTGTGTGTAGCTCGCACTTTATTGTCTCTGTACAAACAACAATGTAATTATATTGACCCCAGGCCAACAACTTAAAACATGAATTCTATTGTTTCCTCTGTACCAATACTCAACTCAGACCACTTCTCCAATATAAAACACGTTGTAGAGAACCTCTCACTGGAGAGACGATTGATCTTTCTCCCCGCCCCTGACATGGGGGTATTAAAGTTGGTCTTCAGAGTTGTTGCCACTGCATTTGAAGCCCCTCATTCTTAAACTCTTTCCTTACCAGTTCAAATGTTGTGTTTCAGTTCTCCATTCAATCATCTTGAATCTTGGTGTCAGCCCTTGGGCCAAGAGCCTCAGTTGCTGAGTGTATTCCAGACACAGGTGGATAGGTTCTCCTGCTGAAGAGATTGAGTGTTATGGGATTACTGCAGTAAAGACACACTCAAAGTTCAAAGTAAAATTTATTATTAGAGTACATACATGTCACCACCAACAACCCTGAGATTCTTTTTCTGCGGGCATACTTAGCAAATCTACAGAACAGTAACTGTAAAAAGGATCTGTAAACATCAGGAACTGTAAAGTGTAAACACTGCAAGTGCAGGTAATAAATAAATAGCAATAATAAGTAACAAGCATGAAATAATAAGATAAAAGAGTTCTTAAATGAGTGTAGTTATCCCCATTTGTTCAAGAGCCTGATGGTTGAGGGGTAGTAACTGTTCTTGAACCTGGTGGTGTGAGTCCTGAGGCTCCTGCACCTTCTACCTGATGGCAGCAGTGAGAGAAGAGCCTGGTCTGGGTGGTGAGGATCTTTGATGATGGATGCTGATTTTTCTACATGCAACATTTCATGTCGATGTGCTCGGCGGTTGGGAGGTTTTACCCATGAAGTATTGGGCCAAATCCACTTCCTTTTGGGATTTTCCACTCAGGGGGGATTGGTGTTCCCGTACCAGGCCACAATGCAGCCAGTCAGCACACTTTCTACTACACATCTACAGATCTCACAATATTATCTTAAAGATTTGGTTAGCTTTATTTGTCATGTGTTCATTAAAACAGTGAAATGCATCAGAATCAGGTTTAATATCACCAGCACATGTCGTGAAATCTGTTCTCTTTGCAGCTGCAGTACAATGCAGCACATAATAATATAGGGAAATACCTGAATTACAGTAAGTGTGTATATATTAAATAGTTAAATTATATATGTAGTGCAAAAATAGAAACAAAAAAGTAGTGAGGTAGTGTTCATTGGTTCAATGTCCATTCAGAAATCGGATGGCAGACGGTAAGAAGCTGTTCCTGAATCACAGAGTGTGTGCCTTCAGGTTCCTGTACCTTCTTCCTGATGGTAGCAATAAGAACAAGTCATGTGCTGGGTGATGGGGGTTGTTAATGATTGATGCCACCTTTTTGAGCTACTACTCTTTGAAAGTATCTTGGACACTACGGAGGGTGGTGCCCATGAGGGAGATCACTAAGTTTCCAACACAGTTTGAGGATGTGCTGAGGACAGGTCACAAGTGCCACCATGCATCTGGCCCCGGCAGAGCATGCTGACAACTCACTGTAACTCGAATTGTAGATCTCCTGGCCCCAACGTAGCATGCTGACAACTCACTGTAACTCGAATTGTAGATCTCCTGGCCCCGACATAGCATGCTGACAACTCACTGTAACTCGAATTGTAGATCTCCTGGCCCCGACAGAGCATGCTGACAACTCACTGTAACTCTAATTGTAGATCTCCTGGCCCCGACATAGCATGCTGACAACTCACTGTAACTCGAATTGTAGATCTCCTGGCCCCGACAGAGCATGCTGACAACTCACTGTAACTCGAATTGTAGATCTCCTGGCCCCGACAGAGCATGCTGACAACTCACTGTAACTCGAATTGTAGATCTCCTGGCCCCGACATAGCATGCTGACAACTCACTGTAACTCTAATTGTAGATCTCCTGGCCCCGACAGAGCATGCTGACAACTCACTGTAACTCTAATTGTAGATCTCCTGGCCCCAACATAGCATGCTGACAACTCACTGTAACTCTAATTGTAGATCTCCTGGCCCCGACATAGCATGCTGACAACTCACTGTAACTCGAATTGTAGATCTCCTGGCCCCGACAGAGCATGCTGACAACTCAATGTAACTCGAATTGTAGATCTTCTGGTCCCGACATAGCATGCTGACAACTCACTGTAACTCTAATTGTAGATCTTTGGACTGAGGGAGGAAACTGGAGTGCTCAGAGGAAACCCACACGGTCACGTGGAGAGCGTACAAACTCCTTACAAGAAGTAGCAATTTATTGAATCTCAATCAGTGATTGCTGCTTCTGTAGAGCATTGTGCTAACCATTTTGCTTCTGTGTCATCCTGTGCCATCTTTTAGATCTTACAGAAGAGTAGAACAGGCGCATAAAGCCAAATGGTCCATTGCTGTTTCTTTTGTCTGGTGTAATGTGTCTGTGAGTCAGTTGTCACCTGTCTGTGAGGATTACGTACCATGTGCCCATCGGCACTGAATGAGTCATCCCAATTATTGCATGGAAACGGGAGATGCCTGAAGGCACCAGACAACTCACAAGTTCACACGGTCAGGAGTTCAGACCACATGCCCCCATAGGGTGGGGTTATCCACCAGAGGGCAAAGGTGATCATCACTGAAGTTTGGTTTGAAAGTGTTCGTGTAACCTCCTGGCTTCACTGACCATTGACCACTGTTCACTGTGCCGGTCAGCAGGTTAATTGGTCATTATAAATTGTCCAGTCATTAGGTTAGGGTTAAATTGAGTGCTGTCGAGGGTCGCTAGATGTTTTATGTGTGTGAGAGAGAGAAGTACAGTGTTGGGAGCAAGCTTTTCCCCTGCAATGTCCACACTGACCAATGAATCAGAACCAGGATGATTATCATGGACGTATGTCATGAAATTTGCTGGTTTGTGACCGTAGTACAGTGCAAGGCACAAAACTTAGTGTAAATTACAAGATTAATACGCAGTGCTAAAGTGGGCATCCAATGTATTGATCCTATCTTCTAGCATGTGGCCCATCACTCTCTTTGTGCCCCTATCTCTCAGCAGGAATCGAGCCTTCCAGAGGCTGAGGAGAAGATTGAAATTGAGATCAGCTGATGCATTAGTGAAAGAAATTGTTACCCAAAATAGTAATGAAAGTACCAAAAGAGTTGTCAGATATTCAGTGACCTATGGTATATCTAAATGCATTTCATTTCCTTTATTTTCAACAAAAAATTCCCATCTCTGCTTTGACACCAAGCCAACACCAGCCGTGCCTGGGCTTGTTGGCCTCCCTATAATGAGCAAATTGGCAGATGATAGGAGAGGAACTACTGTGGTCACTACTGCAGGAGGAAGAACATGTAGTTGATGGGAGTCATGTCAGCCCAGTGGCCTGGGTCATTGTCCTGTTTTGTGAGTTTGTGTGGAGGGGGGCAGATGATAGTCCACTGAGTTTACATCACATGCCTATGAACCTGACTTGGCCAGACTTTCACATTGGACATCATGTGGGTCGTGAGGTTAAGCTTTTGATTTTAAATATGTTGAGCAGCCAGTATCAATATCAGGAACTTCAAAAATGTCACTTTATGCTAACATAATTTTACTTAATTATTTATTTGCACAACTTATTTACACAATCTTTTGCAGATTGGATGTTTGCCAGTCTTTGTTTATGTATCGTTGTTATAAATTATATTGTATATAGAAACATAGAAAACCTACAGCACAATACAGGCCCTTTGGCCCACAAAGTTGTGCTGAACATGTCCCTACCTCAGAAATTACTAGGCTTACCTATAGCCTTCTATTTTTCTAAGCCCCATGTACCTATCCAAAAGTCTCTTAAAAGACCCGATCGTATCTGCCTCCACCATTGTTGCCGGCAGCCCATTCCACGCACTCACCACTCTCTGAGTAAAAAACTTACCTCTGACATCTCCTCTGTACCTACTCCCCAGCACCTTAAACCTGTGTCCTCTTGTGGCAACCATTTCAGCCCTGGGAAAAAGCCTCTGACTATCCACATAATCAATGCCTCTCATCATCTTATACACCTCTATCAGGTCACCTCTCAGGATAAAAGGCCGAGTTCACTCAACCTATTCTCATAAGGCATGCTCCCCAATCCAGGCCACATCTTTGATTTTGCCTCCAACATTTCTTTATTTTCCTACAAGGAAGTGAATCTCAGGGTAGTGTATAGTGACCTGTATGTATTTTTTAAAATAAATTTGCTTTAACTTTGACATAGGAGGCCATTCCTCCTATCAAATCAATACCGGCTCTCAAACCATTCACATAAGTTCCCATCTCACTTACTCCTGTATAAATGATTCTCTCATATGCCTATTAACTCAACTAATCCTTCCCTCAAACATCTGTACATCCTCCCCCAACATCAGGCATGATTTACGGTGGACAGTTAACTGACCATTATGACTTTGAGGTGTGTGAGGAAGACGGATGACCAGGAGGAGATCCCTGTGGTCACATACGGCGCACAGAGAGCACAGCAAGTCTGCTTCTGTGCAGCACCACCACCTGTAAAGTTACCTGAGCCCGCTGTGATTAGTTACCTGTGACTCAACAGGAAGACTCTACATTTCATTGTGTCCATCTCCTTCAATTGTACCTATTCAGTGAGGTGTACCTGACAAATTTGTGAACCTGCCAATGATAATACTTGCCATTTGTCAGGATTTAACAAAAACTGTTCATTAAGTGTTTAATGTTTAATTGCGAAATCATTGCACAACCTTACGTGGATTCAATGTTGAAAAGCAGATGTTTAAGGATATTTTGTTTCGTGGTTAATTTAATCAACAATATACATCAAAGTTGCTGGTGAACGCAGCAGGCCAAGCAGCATCTATAGGAAGAGGTGCAGTCGACGTTTCAGGCCGAGACCCTTCGTTAGGACTAACTGAAGGAAGAGTGAGTAAGGGATTTGAAAGTTGGAGGGGGAGGGGGAGATGCAAAATGATAGGAGAAGACAGGAGGGGGAGGGATAGAGTCGAGAGCTGGACAGGTGATAGGCAAAAGGGGATACGAGAGGATCATGGGACAGGAGGTCCGGGAAGAAAGACGGGGGGGGGGGGTGACCCAGAGGATGGGCAAGAGGTATATTCAGAGGGACAGAGGGAGAAAAAGGAGAGTGAGAGAAAGAATGTGTGCATAAAAATGAGTAACAGATGGGGTACGAGGGGGAGGTGGGGCCTTAGCGGAAGTTAGAGAAGTCAATGTTCATGCCATCAGGTTGGAGGCTACCCAGACGGAATATAAGGTGTTGTTCCTCCAACCTGAGTGTGGCTTCATCTTTACAGTAGAGGAGGCCGTGGATAGACATGTCAGAATGGGAATGGGATGTGGAATTAAAATGTGTGGCCACTGGGAGATCTTGCTTTCTTTGGCGGACAGAACGTAGATATTCAGCAAAGCGGTCTCCCAGTCTGCGTCGGGTCTCACCAATATATAAAAGGCCACATCGGGAGCACCGGACGCAGTATATCACCCCAGTCGACTCACAGGTGAAGTGATGCCTCACCTGGAAGGACTGTTTGGGGCCCTGAATGGTGGTAAGGGAGGAAGTGTAAGGGCATGTGTAGCACTTGTTCCGCTTACACGGATAAGTGCCAGGAGGGAGAACAGTGGGGAGGGATGGGGGGGACGAATGGACAAGGGAGTTGTGTAGGGAGCGATCCCTGCGGAATGCAGAGAGAGGGGGGGAGGGAAAGATGTGCTTAGTGGTGGGATCCCGTTGGAGGTGGCAGAAGTTACGGAGAATAATATGTTGGACCCGGAGGCTGGTGGGGTGGTAGGTGAGGACCAGGGGAACCCTATTCCTAGTGGGGTGGTGGGAGGATGGAGTGAGAGCAGATGTACGTGAAATGGGGGAGATGCGTTTAAGAGCAGAGTTGATAGTGGAGGAAGGGAAGCCCCTTTCTTTAAAAAAGGAAGACATCTCCCTCGTCCTAGAATGAAAAGCCTCATCCTGAGAGCAGATGCGGCGGAGACGGAGGAATTGCGAGAAGGGGATGGCGTTTTTGCAAGAGACAGGGTGAGAAGAGGAATAGTCCAGATAGCTGTGAGAGTCAGTAGGCTTATAGTAGACATCAGTGGATAAGCTGTCTCCAGAGACAGAGACAGAAAGATCTAGAAAGGGGAGGGAGGTGTCGGAAATGGACCAGGTAAACTTGAGGGCAGGGTGAAAGTTGGAGGCAAAGTTAATAAAGTCAACGAGTTCTGCATGCGTGCAGGAAGCAGCGCCAATGCAGTCGTCGATGTAGCGAAGGAAAAGTGGGGGACAGATATCAGAATAGGCACGGAACATAGATTGTTCCACAAACCCAACAAAAAGGCAGGCATAGCTAGGACCCATACGGGTGCCCATAGCTACACCTTTAGTTTGGAGGAAATGGGAGGAGCAAAAGGAGAAATTATTAAGAGTAAGGACTAATTCCGCTAGACGGAGCAGAGTGGTGGTAGAGGGGAACTGATTAGGTCTGAAATCCAAAAAGAAGCGTAGAGCTTTGAGACCTTCCTGATGGGGGATGGAAGTATATAGGGACTGGACATCCATGGTGAAAATAAAGCGGTGGGGGCCAGGGAACTTAAAATCATCGAAAAGTTTAAGAGCGTGAGAAGTGTCACGAACATAGGTCGGAAGGGATTGAATAAGGGGTGATAAAACAGTGTCGAGGTATGCAGAAACGAGTTCGGTGGGGCAGGAGCAAGCTGAGACAATAGGTCGGCCAGGACAGGCAGGTTTGTGGATCTTGGGTAGGAGGTAGAAACGGGAAGTGCAGGGTGTGGGAACTATAAGGTTGGTAGCAGTGGATGGGAGATCCCCTGAGCGGATAAAGTCGGTGATAGTGTGGGAGACAATGGCCTGGTGCCAACAATCAACAGTTAATCAACAGTTTAGTTTGTTATTCTATATTTTTGTTGACCACAGTTGTGAACACGGTGACAGAACTCCCCCAGGCCAGTGTCTGTAGCTAGGAAGGGAACAGATAAATTCAGATTTATTGATCCCGTGTACATCAGATCAAACAGTGAAATGCTTCATTTCCATCAATAACCAATTCAACCTGAGGATGTGCTAGGGGCAGCCCTCTAGTGTCGCCACACATTCTGCCCCAGCGTAACATGCCTAACATGCTTGAGAGAATTACACAACAACAAAAAACAAAAACATCAAAAAAAGACAACAGCAGCAAAACAAGCCCCTTTCTCCACCCACCCACCCACGCACTCACACACACTGACAGGACTCCAGCCTCTAGACCGGCCACCTCTGGCCTCCAGTCCTGCCTCACTGTCAAAGACTTGCAGACATCAGACCTCTAATCCCTGGACAAGCCAAACGCTGGGGTGTTAACCTTCAGTATTCCGCCTCCGGACAAGCCAACCCAGGGTTAACCTTCAGGATTCTATGTCTGGACAAGCCAACCCTGAAGTGTTAACCTTCAGGATTTGACCTCCGGACAACCCAACCCAGTGTTAACCTTCAGGGTTCTACCTCCGGACAAGCCAACTCTGGGAAGCTTTTTAAATTTATTTATTACAAACAAACAAACAAAAAAGTAAAAAAAAATACAGCACATCCACAAAAACCACAACCATAACAAAATCAAATTAAATATTGAACAGCAAGAGGGAGAAAAATATAAAGGCAAAAGTAAACATACGCAGCAGAGGTGCACCGCACCAAAAACCCTCAGTCCTCACCCCGCAAGAAAGTCCAATACAGAGCCCCATATCCTTTCAAAGATGCCCCCTCTGTCCTCATTACATAGTCTCGGTCTCTCCAAATGTAAAGTCTTTGCCAGTTCTCTCAGCCACAGATGTACGTAGGCACAGAGTCCATTTTCCACATTTTCAGGATTAACTTCTCAGCAATCACCATTCCAAACAATACAGCCATTTTTTCATATTTATTGGCTGAAGATAGGGAGCTTGTTGCACCAAGGATGGCTAAGAGCGGATCTGGTTCCCACTGCTTCCCAAAAGCCTCAGAGAAACAGTGAAAAATACTTTTCCAGTATGCATAAAGCTTACAACAGAATAAATATGACAAGTTACTGTTCACAGATTTACATCTATTACAAACTGTCACCCTGTGCCATCTTCTAGATCTTACAGAAGAGTGGAATAGGTGCTTGAGGCCAAATGGTCCATTGCTGTTTCTTTTGTCTGGTGTAATGTGTCTGTGAGTCAGTTGTCACCTGTCTGTGAGGATTACGTACCATGTGCCCATCGGCACTGAATGAGTCATCCCAATTATTGCATGGAAACGGGAGATGCCTGAAAGCACCAGACTGGAACCCACAAGTTCACACGGTCAGGAGTTCAGACCACATGCCCCCATAGGGTGGGGTTATCCACCAGAGGGCAAAGGTGATCATCACTGAAGTTTGGTTTGAAAGTGTTCGTGTAACCTCCTGGCTTCACTGACCATTGACCACTGTTCACTGTGCCGGTCAGCAGGTTAATTGGTCATTATAAATTGTCCAGTCATTAGGTTAGGGTTAAATTGAGTGCTGTCGGGGGTTGCTAGATGTTTTATGTGTGTGAGAGAGAGAAGTACAGTGTTGGGAGCAAGCTCTTCCCCTGCAATGTCCACACTGACCAATGAATCAGAACCAGGATGATTATCATGGACGTATGTCATGAAATTTGCTGGTTTGTGACCGTAGTACAGTGCAAGGCACAAAACTTAGTGTAAATTACAAGATTAATACGCAGTGCTAAAGTGGGCATCCAATGTATTGATCCTATCTTCTAGCATGTGGCCCATCACTCTCTTTGTGCCCCTATCTCTCAGCAGGAATCGAGCCTTCCAGAGGCTGAGGAGAAGATTGAAATTGAGATCAGCTGATGCATTAGTGAAAGAAATTGTTACCCAAAATAGTAACGAAAGTACCAAAAGAGTTGTCAGATATTCAGTGACCTATCAATATCTAAATGCATTTCATTTCCTTTATTTTCAACAAAAAATTCCCATCTCTGCTTTGACACCAAGCCAACACCAGCTGTGCCTGGGCTTGTTGGCCTCCCTATAATGAGCAAATTGGCAGATGATAGGAGAGGAACTACTGTGGTCACTACTGCAGGAGGAAGAACATGTAGTTGATGGGAGTCATGTCAGCCCAGTGGCCTGGGTCATTGTCCTGTTTTGTGAGTTTGTGTGGAGGGGGGCAGATGATAGTCCACTGAGTTTACATCACATGCCTATGAACCTGACTTGGCCAGACTTTCACATTGGACATCATGTGGGTCGTGAGGTTAAGCTTTTGATTTTAAATATGTTGATCAGCCAGTATCAATATCAGGAACTTCAAAAATGTCACTTTATGCTAACATAATTTTACTTAATTATTTATTTGCACATCTTATTTACACAATCATTTGCAGATTGGATGTTTGTCAGTCTTTGTTTATGTATCGTTGTCATAAATTATATTGTATATAGAAACATAGAAAACCTACAGCACAATACAGGCCCTTTGGCCCACAAAGTTGTTCCGCACATGTCCCTACCTGAGAAATTACTAGACTTACCTGTTAACCTTCAGGGTTCTACCCCAGACAAGCCAACCCTGGAGTATTATCCTTCAGGATTCGACCTCCGGACAAGCCAACCCAGTGTTAACCTGCAGGATTCTACCCCAGACAAGCCAACCTAGGTGCACTGACTTTCAGACCTCTTGACTTGCTGACTTCGATGTTCGCCCTTTTGGCTTTCTACCTTCGGGCTCCCTGAGCTCTAGATTTGACCTCCTTCTTTGCCCTCCGGAATTCTCCAACCTCTGGTTATCGACACCGGGACTTGCCCATCACAGATCTGGGCCTCGACATCCAGGCTCACGTGTACCACTAACACTGGTGACCAGGGAGCTGTAACCGGTCCTGTCCATACACACCTCTGATCCACCACAGCAGCTGGGTCTTTGGCCAGTGGGTAGTAGACTTACAGAAGTACATGATGTAAGTAATTAGCATTAGAGGCAACATTTGTGCATGAAGCAGTTACGGATGTCAGAAAGTCGAATGCGCCCTTTGAGCTGTGAGAGGATGTAGTGTTGAGACTATCGTACTGGGTGTGAGCGGTGAAGACCCAGAATGGCACTGGTCCAGAACCAGGATGGTGCAGGTCAGGTTCTAATGTCTCAAGAGAGCCCAGCACTGGGCACCCCCAGGTAACATTGTCCAAGCTGCCCTCTGACAAATATTCTGCCATTGCCAGTGATTGGGGTTCAATTCCCACCGCTGTCTGTAAGGATTTTGTATGTTCTCCCTGTGAAAGCATGGTGTTCCAGTTTTCTCCCACATTCCAGAGAAGTGCAGGTTAGTGTTGGTAAGTTGTCGGCATGCTACGTTGGTGCTGGAAGCATGGCAATATTTGTAGGCTTCCCCCACCACATCTCGGTCTTTGTTGGTCATTGATGCAAAGAACACATTTCACTGTAGGTTTCCATGTACATTTGACAAATAAAGGTAATCTTTGCCTTTTTTAAATCTGTGTGGAAGAGGTGGCATGCCCACGGGTGATTGAAGGAACCAAACACGATCCAGAGCACATTTCATTTTTGAGGGAAAGAGATATCCTGACTTCAAATCGTGAAACACTGTAAGGCAGTGTTACGCTGCCCCCAAACAACGAGCGGCAGTGTAGCAGGACATTGGCTGAGCTGCCATCTCCTTTTCCTGTTTCCAACATTAAAGACGTGTAACAGATTTGTCAAACATAATCTCCTTTTCATAAATTCATGTGTATTTACCCAGTTTTGTGACTTATTTTAATATCTCCTCTTACAATGTCTCTGGTGATAACTACTAGCATTGGCTCCACTACTGTTACCAGACCAATACATCTGTTGTTTCCTGTTTCCTGAATTTGTTAGATTTGTGTCTTCCACTGATCTGAAGGAACTATTCCAAAATATGTGGAATTCTGGAAGATGAAAGCTACTATAGCGACCATTGTCTGGAGGCATTTCAGATTTCTATCTCACTAATTTATGAATGCTGGTTCCTTCAAAGACTTCTGGTCACCTTTTATAGAAAAGATGCTCTTAAACTACAAAGAGTACAGAAAATATTTACCAGCATGTTGCCTGGACTTGTTGAGGAGTTACAAGAAGTTGCAAAACTCTAATCACCACGATGACAAAATAAAACATAGGAGCAAATTGAGCCATTCAGCTCATCAAACCTGCTCCGCCATTCAGTCATGGCTGATTTACTTTCCCTCTCAACCCCATTCTCCTGCCTTCTCCTTGTAATCTTTAATCAAGAATACCTAATGACTTGACGTCCACAGACGTCTGTGGCAAAGAAGTCCACAGATTCATCACCCTGTAGCTATGGAAATTCCCTCTCAGTTCTGTTCTAAAAGGATGTCCTTCTGTTCTGAGATTATACTCTCTAGTTGCATCCATTATAAGAAACATCCTACCCACATCCATTCTATCTAAGCCTTTCAATATTTAGGAGGATTCAATGAAATTCTCCCGCCCCCGTCCCCATTTTTCAAAACTCCAGTGAGTACAGGCCCAGAGCCATCAAATGCTCCTCGTACATTGCATTAACCCTTTCATTCCTGGGATTATTCTTGTAAACATCTCCGGGCACATCTGCCAAATTTCTCATGTTTCTTATTTTTTTGTTCAAATTTTGTTTGTCCTTACATAAATAGTACACTATTTATGTTTCTGCTTTTCTTGTCAATGATCCTCGGTGCCTGTGACACTGCTGCAGGTTTCTCCATGCACGCGTGTGAACACCTACTTGTAGATATGACAATAA
This sequence comes from Mobula hypostoma, assembly GCF_963921235.1. Taxonomy (NCBI): domain Eukaryota; kingdom Metazoa; phylum Chordata; class Chondrichthyes; order Myliobatiformes; family Myliobatidae; genus Mobula; species Mobula hypostoma. The sequence goes on along the minus strand of NC_086114.1, from coordinate 2,764,033 downwards.
ACTTCACTGCGACTTTATCATTCCCTGGAACGTAGGAGAAGAGGGGTGACCTGATGGTATAGAGGCATAGACACGATGAAACATGCAGTCCTTTGCCCAGAGAGGCCATGGGTTTGAAGGTCAGAGGTGAGAGATTTAAAAGGGCCATCAGTGACAGCATCACGCAAAGGGTGGTGTGTATTTGGAATGAGCTGCCAGAAGTAATGGTTGAGGTGGGCACATTAACAACATTTAAAAGCCATCTGGGTAAGTTCATGAATAGGAGATGTTCTATGTGTTATGAGCCAGTGAGGGCAGATTGGACAAGCTCACAGTCGGCATGGGTGAGTCAGGCCGAAGGAGCTTTTTCCATGCTCTGACACTATGATTGATTGCTCTAGAGACACGTGACTGCAGATGCTGGAATCTGTAGTTACCTGGGTGGAATTTGTTCATTCTCCCCGTGACCAGCTGGGTTTCCTCTGGGTGCTCGGGTTTTCCCCCACAGTGCAAAGATGTACCGGTTGGTGGGTTAATTGGCCATTGCAAATTGTCTTGTGATTAGGCTAGGATTAAATCAGGGGTTGTTTGGTGGGGTGGCTCGAAGGGCCAGAACAGCCTGCTATTCACTCAATGTCAATAAATAAATAAGCACAAAATAATTGATTACTTAAGTATTCACCCCCCCCCCCTTAATATGACACATCAGATCATCACTAGTGCAGCCAATTGGTTTTAGAAGTGACATAATTAGTTAAATGGAGATCTGTGTGCAGTCAATGTGTTTCAATTGATTGTAGTAAAAATACCCCTTTAGGGTCCAACTGCTGGTGAGTCAGTATCCTGGCAAAAACTACACCATGGAAATAAAAGAACACTCTAAGAAACTCTGCAAAAAAGGTTATTGAAAAGCACAAGTCAGGAGATGAATACAAGAAAGTTTCCAAGTTACTGAATATCCCTTGGAGAATAGTTAAGTCAATCATCAAGAAATGGAAAGAAATGTACAAATGTAAATCTGCCTAGAGCAGGCTGTCCTCAGGAACTGAGTAACTGCAAGAAGGGGACTAGTGAAGGAGTAGACACCTATGACAGCTCCGGAGGAGTTACAAGTTTCAGTGGCTGAGACGGGAGAGACTGCGCGTACAACAACTGTTGCCTGGGTGCTTCATCAGTCACAGCTTTAAAGGAGAGTGGCAAAGAGAAAGCCACTGTTGAAGAAACTCACATGAAATCTCAGCTAGAGTTTGCCAGAAGGCTTGCGGGAGACTGAAGTCAGCTGGAAGAAAGTTCTATGGTCTGATTAAATCAAAATTGAGCTTTTTGGCCATCAGACCAAACGCTATCTTTGGCGTAAGCCAAAAACTGTACATCACCAAAAACACACCATCCCCACCATGAAGCGTGGTGGTGGCTGCATCATGCTGTGGGGATGCTTCACTGCAGCAGGCCCTGGAAGGCTTGTGAAGGCAGAGGGTCAAATGAATGCAGCAAAATCCAGGGAAACCCTGGAGGAAAACTTGATGCAGTCTGAAAGAAAACTGCAATTTGGGAGAATGGTCATAGCAAGACAATGACCCCAAACATAAAGACAAAGCTACACAGGAATTGCTTAAAAACAAAGTTAATGCCCTGGAGTAGCCAAGTCAGAGTCCAGACCTCAATCCAACCGAGAATTTGTAGTTGGACTTGAAAAGGGCTGTTCACTCATGATCCCCATGCTATCTGAACAGTTTTGTAAAGAAGAATGGGGAAAAATTGCAAAGCTGACAGAGACCTATCCACATAGAATCAAGGCTATAATTGCTGCCAAAGGTGCATTTACTAAATTCTGACTTGAAGGGGCGGGGGAGACTTATGCAATCAGTTACTTTGTGTTTTATATTTATCATTAATTTAGATCACATTGTAAAGATCCGTTTTCAGTTTGAAACAGAAGAGTCTTTTTCTGTGATCAGTGTCAAAAAAAGCCAAATTAAATCCACTGCGATTCAATGTTGTAAAAGAATAAACCATGAAAACTTGCAAGGGAGGTGAGTACTTTATATAGGCTCTGTATGTTATGTTTTACAATAACAAATACAAAGATCACTATATAAACTGCATAAATTAAACAACTCTAAGTAATACTTATAAAGTACATTGCTAAGAGTGTGCTGTAGTTTAAATTCATGTAAACATTAACCAACTGGTTAATTACCAATTACCACTACAAAGATTCAAAAAGGAAAGTAAGATTCAGTGATTTCAATCTTTTTATCATCCTGAATAATATCATGGTTCAGTGATTCTTTCAGCTCTTGTTTTCTAATTTTTTCGTCTCTGGACTTGAAGACTGGTGTTTGCTGCTCATGTTGTAGCCAATTCTGTGGGAAATGAAATACTTTTTACTTTATTGTGGCCAAACAATTGGGTACTAGAACGTACAATCATCACAGCGATATTTGATTCTGCGCTTCCCACTCCCTGGATTACAAATATTAAATATTAAAAATATTTAAAATAGTAAAAATTAGTAAATATTAAAAATTTGAATTATAAATCATAAATAGAAAATAGAAAAATGGAAAGTAAGGTAGTGGAAAAAAACCAAGAGGCAGGTCTGGATATTTGGAGGGTACGGACCAGATCCTGGTCAGGATCCGTTCTGCAGTTTTGTCACAGTTGGAAAGAAGCTGGCCGTACGAGTCTTTGATTTCCAAATCTGGCCGTACGTGTCTTCAAGCTCCTGAGCCTTCTCCCAGAGGGAAGAGGGACAAAAAGTGTGTTGGCTGAGTGGGTCCTGTCCTTGATTATCCTGGCAGCACTGCTCCGACAGCGTGCGGTGTAAAGTGAGTCCACGAATGGAAACAACAGGAATTCTGCAGATGCTGGAAATTCAAGCAACACACATCAAAGTTGCTGGTGAACGCAGCAGGCCAGGCAGCATCTGTAGGAAGAGGTGCATTCGACGTTTCAGGCCGAGACCCTTCGTCGGGACTAACTGAAGGAAGAGTGAGTAAGGGATTTGAAAGTTGGAGGGGGAGGGGGAGATCCAAAATGATAGGAGAAGACAGGAGGGGGAGGGATGGAGCCGAGAGCTGGACAGGTGATTGGCAAAGGGGATACGAGAGGATCATGGGACAGGAGGTCCGAGGAGAAAGACAGGGGGGGGGGAGAACCCAGAGGATGGGCAAGGGGTATATTCAGAGGGACAGAGGGAGAAAAAGGAGAGTGAGAGAAAGAATGTGTGTATAAAAATAAATAACAGATGGGGTACGAGGGGAAGATGGGGCATTAGAGGAAGTTAGAGAAGTCGATGTTCATGCCATCAGATTGGAGGCTACCCAGACGGAATATAAGGTGTTGTTCCTCCAACCTGAGTGTGGCTTCATCTTTACAGTAGAGGAGGCCGTGGATAGACATGTCAGAATGGAAATGGGATGTGGAATTAAAATGTGTGGCCACTGGGAGATCCTGCTTTCTCTGGTGGACAGAGCGTAGGTGTTCAGCAAAGCGGTCTCCCAGTCTGCGTCGGGTCTCGCCAATATATAAAAGGCCACATCGGGAGCACCGGACGCAGTATATCACCCCAGCCGACTCACAGGTGAAGTGTCGCCTCACCTGGAAGGACTGTTTGGGGCCCTGAATGGTGGTAAGGAGGAAGTGTAAGGGCATGTGTAGCACTTGGTCCGCTTACAAGGATAAGTGCCAGGAGGGAGATCAGTGGGGAGGAATGGAGGGGACGAATGGACAAGGGAGTCGCGTAGGGAGCAATCCCTGTGGAAAGCGGGGGGGGGGGGGTGCGGGAGAGAAAGATGTGCTTAGTGGTGGGATCCCGTTGGAGGTGGCAGAAGTTACGGAGAATAATATGTTGGACCCGGAGGCTGGTGAGGTGGTAGGTGAGGATCAGGGGAACCCTATTCCTAGTGGGGTGGCAGGAGGATGGAGTGAGAGCAGATGTACGTGAAATGGGGGAGATGCATTTGAGAGCAGGGTTGATAGTGGAGGAAGGGAAGCCCCTTTCTTTAAAAAAGGAGGACATCTCCCTCGTCCTGGAATGAAAAGCCTCATCCTGAGAGCAGATGCAGCGGAGATGGAGGAATTGCGAGAAAGGGATGGCCTTTTTGCAAGAGACAGGGTGAGAAGAGGAATAGTCCAGATAGCTGTGAGAGTCAGTAGGCTTATAGTAGACATCAGTGGATAAGCTGTCTCCAGAGACAGAGACAGAAACAGAAAGATCTAGAAAGGGGAGGGAGGTGTCGGAAATGGACCAGGTAAACTTGAGGGCAAGGTGAAAGTTGGAGGCAAAGTTAATAAAGTCAACGAGCTCAGTATGCATGCAGGAAGCAGCGCCAATGCAGTCGTCGATGTAGCGAAGGAAAAGTGGGGGACAGATACCAGAATAGGCACGGAACATAGATTGTTCCACAAAGCCAACAAAAAGGCAGGCATAGCTAGGACCCAGATTGGTTTGGGTGATGTGCTGCGCCATGTTCACGATCTTCTGCAGCTTCTTTTGGTCTTGGATAGGACAACTTCCATACCAGGTTGTGATGCACCCTAGAAGAATGCTTTCTATGGTGCATCTGTAAAAATTAGTGAGGGTTTTAGGGGACAGGCCAAATTTCTTTAGTTTTCTCAGGAAGTAAAGGCGCTGGTGGGCCTTCTTGGCAGTGAACTCTGCTTGGTTGGACCAAGTCAGGTCATTTGTGATATTGACCCCGAGAAACTTAAAGCTTTTGACCTGTTCCACTTGCGCACCACCGATGTAAATTGGGTCGTGCGGTCCACTACTCCTTCTGAAGTCAACAACCAATTCCTTCGTCTTGCTGACGTTGAGGGATAGGTTATTGTCTTCGCACCATGCCACCAGGTTCTTAATTTCCTCTCTGTACTCAAACTCATCATTACCCGAGATACGGCCTATAATTGTTGTGTTATCAGCAAACCTATAGATTGAGTTTGATGGAAACTTGGCTACACAATCATGGGTGTACAGTGAGTACAGCGGGGGGCTGAGTACACAGCCTTGTGGGGCACCAGGGCTCAGAGTGATTGTAGAGGAGAGCTTGTCCCCTATTTTTACAGCCTGTGTCCTGTCTGTGAGGAAGTTGAATATCCAGCTGCAGATCTGAGTGCTAAGGCCCAGGTTCCGGAGCTTAGGAATCAGTTTATTTGGAAAGATAGTATTAAAGACAGAGCTGTAGTCAATGAAAAGGAGCCTTATGTATGCGTCTTTATTCTCCAGGTGTTCTAAGGAGGAATGTAGGGTCAGAGAGATGGCATCTGTCGTTGATCAGTCGCTCCGGTAGGCGAATTGCAAAGCGTCGAGGTTGACCGGTAGGCTGTGGTTGATGTGTGCCAAAACCAATCTCTCGAAGCACTTCATAGCAATTGATGTCAGAGCCACAGGTCGATAGTCATTCAGGCATGCCACCTTGCTCTTCTTCGGCACTGAGATTATCATTGCCTTCTTAAAACACGAGGGGATCTTAGACTGAAGCAAGGAGCAGTTGAAGATGTCAGCAAACACTCCAGCTAGTTTGCTTGCACAGGCATGGAGAACCCACCCTGTGACGCCATCTGGGCCCGTCGCCTTCCTTGGATTTATCTTCAGGAAGGCCCTTCTAACATCCTCCTCGGTAATGATGAATTTCGATGCCACTAGGTCCGGTTCATCCGGAGGGAATGGGATGCTCCTCTTCTGTTGGAATCTTGCACAGAATATGTTAAGTTCGTCAGGAAGAGAAGCGCCACAGTTATTGATATTCCCAGTCTTTTCTTTGCGCCCATTGATCTCATTTAGACCCTGTCATAGTCTTCTGGCATCCCTTTGGTTAGCCTGGGCTTCCAACTTGGCTCAATATTGCCTCTTGGCGCCCCTAATGGCTTTCCGGAGTTCATGCCTGGATTCCGTGTAGCGACTGGTATCCCCGGACCTAAAAGCCGCAGCTCTAGCCTTTAAAAGGAACTTGACCTCATAATTCATCCAAGGTTTCCGGTTAGGGAATACCTGGATAGTCTTGTGAGACACACAGGAATGCGTGTTGAGTATACTGCATTGTCAGAACAGTTTAGCATCCAATCAACATTTATCTAATCCTTTGAAAACCTGGCTGTTTATTCCTGGGACTATCAGAATTACTTATGTGTCTTGAGATAACAGAACAAGTCATGACATTCTCTGGCATCTGCCATCTAGAAACCTCTAGTTCTTATTAGAGTTTACATCATGGTGCCAGCGATCATCGGCAACTTTCTGTGAGCTGCAGAAAATTAGAAAGATAGAAACATAGAAAACCTACAGCACAATACAGGCCCTTCGGCCCACAAAGTTGTGCTGAACATGTCCCTACCTTCGAAATTACGAGGCTTACCCATAGCCCTCTGAGCTTCATGTACGTATCCAAAAGTCTCTTAAAGGACCCTATCATATCCGCCTCCACCACTGTTGCTGGTACCCCATTACATGCACTCACCACTCTCTGCATAAAAAACTTACCCCGACATCTCCTCTGTACCTACTCCCCAGCACCTTAAAAACTGTGTCCTCTTGTGGCAACCACTTCAGCCCTGGGAAAAAGCCTCTGACTATCCACACGATCAATGCCTCTCATCATCTTACACACCTCTAGTTGTTCCAAATTTCCTCTTTTTTTAAAAATACTTTATTTTTAGAATTTTCAAAAAAAAACAATGAGATCAACAAAAACATACCAGCTCAGACATGTATAAAAAAGAAATAAGCAAAAAATAAAAGACATAACATTAGAGGGATGCCTGTTGTACAAAGTGCTCAAAAAGACTAAACATGAAATCTCAAATGAGGCCTGTGAGAAATCAGCTGGGGGGAAATTGTTCATCTGCCCCCGGCCTTGTCCAGGTAGGCAAGAAGTGGACCCCAGATAGCCGAAATTTTTTTAATTGAATTGGTTCTCAAGAACCTAAGTTTCTCCATCTGTATGACTGAGATCACATCCATCTCTGAAAGGAAGGGGGAGAGGGTGATTTCCATTCCATCCAGATAAGTCTTTTGGCAACAATCATCCCCAGCATCAGAGACTGTTGTATGGCTGCAGGGAAACAAATAGTAGATTGCGAGCAGCCAAATATAGTGAGACCAGCTTCCAAGGGGGAGGATCTTTTATAGGCCTTTGAGTACCAGTCGAATAGTTTGGACCAAAATCCAGTCAGTAATGGGCAAAACCAAAAGGTGTGTGACAATGTGGCCTCCGTCCCTTGTCATCTATCACACATTGGCGAGACAGAAGGGTAAATCCTGTGCAATCTAAGTTTAGAGTAGTGGAGACGGTGGACAACTTTAAACTGGATCAGTTGGTGCCTGCTGTTAACAGAGCAGGCCTGTATCATAGACAAACACTTATCCCAGGCAGCTTCAGATAATTCAATGTCCAACTCCTCTCTCCAGGCATCTCTAATCTTCACAGTAGACGCTACAGTGCAATTATCAAACAAACGTACAAACTTAGAAACAAGATGCCTGGAGTCAGGAGGGTTCTTTAAAATATCAAAAAACGTATGTTTCCCTGGAAGGATTTCAAAATTACAAATCTTAGATTGAATGTAGTGTCTAATTTGCAAATAATGAAAAAAGTGCAAATGAGGCAGCTCAAATTTCTCTTTCAGCAGACTAAATGTTGCAAAGCGTCCCTCTATGTACAGGTCTTCATTAGAAACTAGCCCCTTCTCCCTTCAAGCATGGTAGGTTTTATCTGACCATGAGGGTAGAAAGGAGTGATTGAAACAGATTGGTGTCTGTGCAGAGGTCTCTGGTAAATTCAGAATGCCCCTAATCTGATTTAGAATTCTGACAGAAGTTTATGATTATGATTTTTATGATTATTATTATGATTATGAGGACACGCAGTCCCCTTTTATTGTCATTTAGTAATGCGTGCATTAAGAAATGATGAAAATGTTTTTCCAGAATGATATCACCGACTTGAAAACTATCAGAAACCACATAATTATAACATATAGTTACGACAGTGCAAAGCAATACCGTAATTTGATAAGAACAGACCATGGCACAGTAAAAATCTCAGAGTCTCTCGGAAGTCCCATCACCTCACGCAGACGGTAAACCTCCAGCGCCGCCAACTTGCCGATGCAGCGTCCTGGAAGCATCCGACCACAGTCCGACTCCAAGTCCATCCAAAAAACTCCGAGCCTCCGGCCAGCTCTCCGACACCGATGCACCGAGCACCATCTCTGCCGAGCATTTTGACCCCGGCCCCGGCAACAGGTGATACGCAAAGCCGAGGATTTGGGGCCTTCGTCTCCGGAGATTCTCGCTCGCACAGCAGCAGCGGCAGCAAAGCAGGCATTTCAGAAGTTTTTCCAGATGTTCCTCTGCACTTCACGGCTGTCCCCATCAAATCCGCATTGTGCACGGCCCCTAGTTACACATATCGATATTCATTCGGAACGGCCGCGCGCGCTGCGTCACATTGCCATCTTCTCCTCCCTCCTCCCTCCCTCAAAACAAAACTCAAACTTTTTGAAGTCCCAGTCCTCTCTAACTTGGAGAACTTGGCAAGGAGGAATTGACAACAGAGTCAGACTCTATACATAGCCACAAGGGAGCCCCAGGGTCTAGGTCATCCGGAGCCCCCTGTTGCTAAAACATTAAAGCCCTAGCATTGACAGCCCAATAATAGTGTCTAAATACAGGTAATCCCAGCCCTCCTTCAGACTTAGGCTTTTGTAAATGTATTTTCAAAATCCTATGATTCTTAAAAATTCCAGATATAAGACAATATTATGGAGTCCAACTCTTTAAAGAAAACTGATATAAGAAAAATGGGGAGATTTTGACAAAGATAGAGAAACCTAGGAAGGGAAACCATTCTAATTGAATTTATATGACCAATCATGGACAGAGTTTATGGACAAAGTTTTCCAACTTTCTATATTCTGTTTAAGTTTTGAAATAAACTCTACAAAGTTTAGTTTGAATATTAATTTAGGATCTTTGGGGATTGTCAAGCCGAGGTAAGTAAAGTGATCTTTAACTACTTTGAACGGGACACTTTACAAAAAAACCTGCGTATAGTCATTGGAGAGGGGCACAGTCACTTTTTGTCCAATTGATTGAGTATCCCGAAAGTCTGCCAAAAGATGTGATTAAATCTAGAAGAAGAGGGACTGACTTTTCTGAGTTTTGTAAGTAGAGTATCACATCGTCAGCATATAAACTAATAAGTGTTTCAATACCTCCCACTTTCAAACCCAGAATATTTGGGTGGCTTCTTATTTTTAAGGCAAGGGGCTCTCCCGCGACGGCAAAGAAGGCCAACAAGAGAGGGCACCCCTGCTGGACTGAACGGTGCAGGGGAAACAGAGTTGACTTGTCACCATTAGTTATAACAGAGCACATTGGGCTGGCATATATCAGTTTTACCCAAGATACAAATGACTCACCGAACCCAAACCTGTACACTGACTCTAACATGTAAGGCCACTCAATCTGGTCAAAAGCCTTTTGTGCATCAAGGGATAAAATTGCTGGCCCACTAGCTTTACCATGATCAGCATATATAGTATTAAGGAGGCATCTGACATTGGGAAAAGAGAACCTACCCGGGGTGAATCCTGTCTGATCTGGATGAATGATAGATGACAAATGCTTATTTAGTCGGTTAGCCAGCATTTTAGTAATTACCTTTCTGTCAAAATTCTGAAGTGTAGTGGTCCTATAGCTGACCGGGTCTGTTTCCTCTTTACCTTTCTTTAAAATGAGGGAAGTGTTAGCCTCGTAAAATGTTCTAGGTAAGGCTTTATCTCTCTCAGAGCAAGATATCATTCTGAGGAGAAGTGGGGCAAGGATATCGCAGAATTTCTTATAAAATTCACAGCCAAATCCATCTGGCCCAGCTGCCTTGCTGGACGGAAATGACTTAATGGCAGAAGTTATTTCTTCCAACGTGAAGTCAGAATCTGAGTCCTCCCCAGCAGCGTCACTAAGTTTCGGCATTACAAGAGAATCAAAGAAGTCATTCAAATCAGATTGAGTGGCATTGCATTTAGAGGTGTAGAATTCGCTGTAAAATTCTTTAAAACAGTCATTTATCTCCTTGGGGTTAGTTAACAGGGTACCCGCCCTCGATCTAATGCAATGAATTGACCTTAGGCCTGGGCGCCCCTGAGCTGCCGCGCCAGGAGCCCCTCGGGCTTGTCTCCCATTTCAAAATGCCTTTGTCTTAATTTTAAGAGGAGGTTATTTATTTGACTACCCAAGATACAATTGTACTCATATTTAAGCATCATTATTTTATTATAATCTTCAGAGGATTTCGAAGCCTGGTGTGTCGCTTCGAGGATTGGGAGAGTATTCTCAACCCCTTCTCTCTCCCTCTTAGCAGTGGATTCATATGAAATTATATACCCATGAATTACAACTTTTAATGTCCCCCAGAGTGTGGAATCTGACACTTTGCCATTATCGTTAATTTCTATAAAATGTTTTAATCTGGTGGTGATATATTCTATAAATTTCTTATCGGCAAGTAGGGAGGGGTTAAAACGCCAGGAATAGATTTGTTTGGAAAGGGAGGGATTTAGGGACATTGTGAAGGGGCTATGGTCAGAAATTAATCTATTATGATATTTTGTATTGGTAACACGAGATATTAAATGAGAATCAGCCAAAAAATAGTCTATTCTACTACAAGATTTGTGAATGTGAGAATAATAAGAATAATCCTTGTCGGTGGGATGTTGAACTTGCGAAATATCTACTAAATTCCTAGATCTAATCAAATTATTCAGGACCTGCACTGACACGATATTTGAGGGCGGCTGGGAGGACAATCTAGCTAAATATGGGTCCAGGTAGCAATTCAAGTCACCGCCGATTATTATATTTGAATTACTGGTATCCGAAAGTAAATCAAAAACTTTCCTAAAAAAATTTGGCTCGTCTGTGTTTGGACCATAAATATTAAGGAAGGTTAGAGGAAATGAATTAATGGTGCCAGAGATCATAATAAACCTGCCGAGAGGATCTGTGGTCATGGAAGTGAGTTGAAATGGGATATTTTTCCTAAAGAGGATAGCCACACCATGGGCATGAGAAGTAAATGGTGACTGGTAAACCTGCGATATCCAGCTAGATCTCAATCTGCGTTGCTCAGTTACTTTAATATGGGTTTCCTGTAGAAAAATCACATCTGCAGATAGAGATTTGAGATGTCTAAAAACTTTATCCCTCTTAACAACATGACCAAGGCCCTTAACATTCCATGAGACTATTGTAATATTTTTACCCCCCAGCTATGTTCTACCGCAAGGCCTCTGCATATGAGAATAAAAAAGAGATTATTAGAGTTGAGCACAAACATGGTAAACAATGCAAAATAACTGGCAGCCTCATAAGAACACAACATACACAAAAAAAAGCATGTCTGAGCCATAAACAAGAACAACACACACCCTAACCCAATCCCCTTCGTGTCTCTCTAAACCAGACACATAGTTCCCCATTTCCATCCCAAAAGGAGCTGCTGGGCAGGTAACTAACATTACACATTTATCACAAACCCCCTCTCCGAGAAAATTTATAAAACAAATTATATAATACCGTTAAACAAATGCTATGAGGGCTGGGGAGAGTTATCCAGTGTCCGCACCTGAAGCTGAACATTCATGACACCAACTCAAATTTAACCCCTATAATAATAAAAATATTTAGAACATACTCTGCAATTAAATCCCAGTGCAGCATATAACATTGCAAAGCTATATATAACAAGCAAGTCCCTTCCCATATCCCAACATGGAAACCGGCACAAATATAAGCTGAATAAACAGTGTCACTATATCTACTCCCTTTTTCGTGCGTTATTCCTTTCCAAGAATTGTGCTGCTTCTATCGGGTCGTCGTATACTTTAGGCGCTCTTCCATCTTGATGATAAATATAGAGCCTAACCGGATACCACGGGTGTGCTTGATTTCTCCATCACGCAGAGTTTGCAATATATCAGGAAAGGCACGACGTTGAGTCATCACCTCATTAGTATAGTCCGGGAAGATCAAGACCTTATTTCCCTTGTACTCCATGGGTTGTAGTCTGCTGTGGCGCAGGATCAGCTTTTTCACTTGAAAGTGATGGATACGTGCCAAAATGGTACACGGCTTCCCGCCGGCAGCCGGTTTAGGATAGAGAGAGCGATGCGCGCTATTGATTTTAACGGGATACGGGAAATGCTCTTCCCCGAGCAACTTGGGAATCAGTCTGGAAACAAATTCAGTAGGTTTATCATCCTCCTCGCCCTCTTGTATCCCTACGATCTTAATATTATGTCTCCGGGAACGAGCCTCTAGATCATGCACTTTAGCTTAAAACTGGGTATTTTGTCTCATTAGCCCTGAATACTTCACTTCAAGCTCTTGCGCGCGTGTTTCAAGGTCACTGGTGGTTAGTTCTTGATTAGCCACACGGGCTTGTAAATCAGCCTGGGAGGCCGCAAGCGCCTCAAACTTGGTCTCAAAAACATCAAAGTGGTCGTTAATGCCGCGCAGAACTGCCTGAGAAATCTCCTGACCTAATTCTTTGCACATGGCGTAAGTTTTATCCGGCGGTATCACAGACGCAGAGAAGTGCTTTACCGACCCGTTGTTAGCGCTAACTTCGGTAGTTTGGCAGTCAGCGGTCTTGGCATTGTCAAACTTTTCCAGACACTTAGTTTAGACATACACTGTTGGCCTATGAATGAATAAAACACAGTATAATAGTAATTTTATCGAGGCCTCGTAGAGGAGCGCTGACCAAACACACCTCCAAATTTCCTCTTCAGTATACATATTTTTAATTATTTTTGCTGCAATCTGCAGTATTTGTATTTCCACTTAAGACCATAAGGTATAGGAATCGAATTAGGCCATTTGACCCATCAAGTCTTCTCTGCCATTTCATCATTGCTGATCCATTTTTCTGTCAGCCTTAATCTGCTGCTTTCTCCCCATATCCCTTCTTACCCTGACCAATGAAGAATCTTTCCACCTCTGCCTTAAATATACATAAAGGTGTGGTCTCACCAGCTGCCTGTGGCAATGAGTTCCACAGATTCACCACTATTTCATTAAAGGAATTCCTCTTCATCTCCATTTGAAAAGGACAGCCCAATACTTTGAGAGATGCTGCCCGACCTGCTGAGTTCCTCCAGCGTGTTGTGAGTGTTCCTCTATTTTGAGGCTGGACTCTCCCACCATAGGAAACATCCTCTCCATATCCACTCTATCAATGCCTTTAGCAATTCAATAGGTTTCAAATACATCACCCTTCATTCTTCAAGTACCAGTGAATATAAGCCCAGAGCCATCAAATGCTTTTCATATGACAAGCTGTTTAATGCTGGAATAATTTTCATGAACTTCCTTTGAATATTCTCCAGTTTCAGCACATCCATTCTAAGATAAGGAGCCCAAAACTGCTCATAATACTCCAAGTGAGGCCACACCAGAGATTTATAAAGTCTCAACATTATATCCTTGCTTTTATATTACAGTCATTTTGAAATGAATGCTAATATTGCATTTGCCTTTGTCAACACAGACTCAAATTGCAAATTAACCTTTCGGGAATCTTGCACATGGACTCCGAAATCCCTTTGCTTTTTTTTGGCATGTGCCTGCATGCGTGTGAGTCTGTGCATGCGCGTCTGTGTGTGCATGCGTGCATGCGTGATGATGTCTTTTTCATGGCTTTTTGCAAGGCACAGAGCGAGGGAGAGAGAGACTGTGTGGCACGCCACTCCTCACACAGTATTTTTCCCTTTATTTTACGAGGTCGAGTTGTGATCTTGACACTCAACCCGGCATGGATGGAAAGCGTACTCAGGAGCCGACCCGACTGGTTTCGAACCCGGGAACCTCCGCTCCTGGGTCTGGCGTTGATGTCATTGCACCACCAGCCGACCCCCAAATCCCTTTGCACTTCAGATTTTTGTATTTTCTCTCCAATTAGAAGATACTCACCCTTCCGTTTCTTCTATCAAAGTGCATGACCATACACTTCCCAACATGTTTTCCATCTGCTACTTCTTTGCCCATTCTCCTAATCTGTCTAAATCCTCCTGTAGCCACTGTATTTCCCCAAAACTACAGGTATCTGCCCCTCCACCGTTTTTTGTATTATCTGCAAACTTTACAAGAAAGCCATCAATTCCATTGTCCAAATCATATAACGTAAAAAGAATCAGTCCCAACACAGACCACTGTGGAACACCACCAGTCACCAGCAGCCAAGCAGAAAAAGCTCCCTTTATTCACACTCTTTGTCACCTGCCAGTTAGCCACTGGTTTATCCATGCTAGGATCTTTCCTGTAATAGCATGAGTTTGGGAGGAAACCAGAGCACCCAGGGGAAACCCACGTGGTCACGGGGAGAACATACAAACTCCTTGTCTGTATTGTAAAGTGCTGTGCTAATGGCCATGCTGCCTGATTATCTCACCTGGACAGACATTATGCAAGACAAGCTCTTCACGGTATCTTGCAGTAGAATAGAAAACCAATTCCAATCTCGAGAGACCAGATGCTTGGTGAAAGATTCTAGTTTTCAGATGTGAAATGAGAAGAGGGCATTGGAAAGGAAGGAGAGTTAATAAAAGAACATCAGGTAGTCAGACTAATGTTGACTGAACACTAGGACAGGAGCATTAATGAAGGTGCACCAGGTACTCAGACCAAGGCTGGTAAATATTCGGGCAGGAGCGTTAAAGAAGGAATTCCAGGTAGTCAGACCAAGGTTTGTTGATGAGATCACAGATGATGAAGGGAGAATGAGAACTTGGAATAGGGTCAAAAATGGAGCACTGAGTGAGAACAAATGGTTTTCTGGACTAGAGGAAGTGCAGAGATTGGAAAGAGCAGCTCAGGGAGATGGATGGTTTTAATTTTCTAATTCTCTTTGGTTAACAAGATCAGGAAATCGCCTGCATTCCCTATAGCTCCATCTAACATTTGTGGAGTTGTGTAACAAAGAACATTCATGCACACTACAGGCCCATCAGCCCACGATGTTGACGATGTTGTGCAGACCTTTCAACCAACCAAAGCTCAATTTAACCTTTCCCTCCTACACGGCCCTCCATTTCTCTATCATCCATGTGCCTTCCTAAGAGTCTCTTAAATGTTTCTAATGTACCTGCCTCTACCTCCACCCCTGGCAGGGCATTCCATGCTCCCACCACTCTCTGTGTAAAAATCCTACCTCTCACATCCTCACTATACTTTCCTCCAATAACCATAAAATAATGCCCCCTCATGTTAGCAATTTCCACCCTGGGAAAAAGCCTCTGGCTGTCCATTTGATCTCTGCCTCTTATTTTGTACACCTCGATCAAGTCACCACTCATCCCCCTTTGCCCCAAAGAGCAAAGCCCAAGCCCACTCAACCTATCTTCCTAAGATTTGCTCTCTTGTCCAGGCAGCATCCTGGTAAACCTCCTTTGCATCCTCACTAAAGCTTCCACATCCTTCATCCTTCCTACACTGAGGTGATCAGAATTGAATGCAATATTTCAAATATGGTCTAACCATGTTTTATAGAGCCGCAGCATTACCTTGCCTTACCGACAGATCAAAGTAATTGGAAAATGCCTGCTACACTTAATACTCTTCATGTCTGTTTGATGAGGTTGGGTTCAGGGTTCTAGTTCAGTACACTTTGTACTCTCCATGATACTTGACTGCTCAACCAACCCGGCAGAGATCTGAGGACATCCTGCTTCCACATATCCATACAGGCAACAAGGGATTAGGATAGTTGGGTACTTGATGGTAGTTGGTGGCCAGGATGGATGAGGGCACATTTCTATTATGTATGAGGAGATGTAGAGAATGTCAGCGTGGAAAGTGTTGGTTTGTCTAAACTGAAACTCCAGTACAACCATCACAGCAATCTGGTTGCCTCCAACTTCCAGTAATCTTCCCCTTCCTCTTCTTTCTTTTTCCATTCCTCGTTCACATTCCGCTCTCACTTCTTCTCCTCACCACACCATCACCACCCTCAGGTTTCCTTCCTCCTTCCCTTTCTCCCATGGTCCACACGCCTCGCCAATCAGAATCCTTTTTCTTCAGCATTTTACTTTCTCCACCAATCATCTCCCAGCTTCTTACTTCATCTACCCACCCACCTGGTCTCATTTATCACCCGCCAGCTTGTCCTCCTTCCCCACCCCCCACCTTTTTCTGGCCTCTTCCCCCTCCCTTTTCAGTCCTGATGAAGGGTTTCAGCCCGAAGCATCGACTATTTATTCCCCTTCTATCGCTGCTGCCTGATGTGCTGAAATCTCCCAGCAATTTGCTGGACTCGTCACTCCGGGACTTTTGCTATGTATTTTTTTGCCAGCTCGCTATCTTGAATGTGCTGTGTATGTTCTGCACCTTGGCCCACAGGAACACAGTTTTGTTTGACAGTATTCTTGTATGGCTGAACCATAATTACACTTGAATTTGATTTGATTGGTTTGACTTTATTCACTGAAGTTTAAGCAACTGAGGGGAGATGATTTAGAGGTATACAAAATTATGAGGAGCATTATAATAGTAATAACTTATTAAAGGTTTTGGCCTGAGATGTCGACTGAAACAGCCATAGTTGCTGCCTGGACTGCTGAGTTCCTTCAGAATTTTGTGCGTGTTGCTCAAAGCCTTGTACTCCCGGTTTGAAAGGGAGAATATAACTACAGCTGTGAGGATCCCTGCAGCAGCCAGTGACACTGCCATCTCTGTCCCAGAGGAGGGTGAACCCTCACAAGGCAGCATGCTCTGATGGAATACCTCATAGCGCTCTGAAAATTGTGACAACTTAAAGTTCTTTAATTTATGCATCCCTACAGTCCTGATCGAAAAGCTATAGAACATGGACCTCTGTACTTCGCTTTGCAACGGGATCCTCGGCTTCCTAACCGGAAGACCACAATCTGTCCAGATCATTAATAACATCTCCCCGCTGACCGTCAACACTGGTGCACCTCAGGGATGTGTGTTTAGTCCACTACTCTGCTCTCTATATACCTGTGACTATGTGGCTAAGTATAGCTCAAATGGCATCTATAAACTTGCTGATCATACAACCTTTGTTGGCAGACTTTCAGATGGAGATGAAAGGCCATACAGGAGCAAGATATATTTCAGCTAGCTGAGTGGTGTCCATAAGACCATAAGATGTTGGAGCAGCATTAGGCTATTTAGCCCATCGAGTCTGCTCCACCATTTAATCACAGCCGATCCAATTTTCCTCTCAGCCCAATCTCCTGCTACCTCCCCTTATCTCTTCATGCCCAGAGCAATGAAGAATCTATCAACCTCTGCCTGAAATATACATAAAGACTTGGCCTCCACAGCTGCCTGTGGTAAAACAAAATTCCACAGATTCACCAGTGTGTGGCTAAAGAAATTCCTCCTTATCTCCGTTCTAAATTGATGCCTCTCTATTCTGAGGCTGTGTTCTTTGGTCTTAGACTCTCCCACCACAGGAAACATTCTCCCCACATCCACTCTATCAAGGCCTACAGCACAACAGCAACAACCTTGCACTCAATGTCAGTAAGACCAAAGAGCTGATTGTGGACTTCAGGAAGGGTAGGATGAGGGAGCATGAACCAATCTTCATAGAGGGATCAGGAGGGGAGAGAGTGAGCAATTTCAAGTTCCTGGGTGTCAATACCTCTGACCTCTGACCTCTAACCTGGTCCCAACAAATTGAGGCAGCTATAAGGAAGGCATGACAGTGGCTATATTTCATTAGGAGTTTGGGAGGATTTGGTTTGTCACCTGAAACACACAAAAGTTCTGCAGATGTCCTGTGGAGAGCATTCTGACAGGCTACATCACCATCTGGTATGGCGGAGCTACTGCACAGGACCGAAAGAAGCTAGAGAAAGATGTAAAATTAGTCAGGTCCATCATGGGCACTGGCCTCCATAGTATCCAAGACATCATCAAGGAGAGGTGCCTCAGAAAGGGGGCATCCAATATTAAGGACCCCCATCACCTAGGACCTGTCCTCCTCATTGTTATTGCCAAGAAAGAGGTACAGAAGCCTAAATGCACACACTCAGCGACTCAGGAACAGTTCTCCCACTCTGCCGTCAGATTCCTAAGTGAACATGAACTCTACCTTCTGCAGGGTCTTGGCCTCGGAAGCACGGCAACACTTGCAGGCTGCCCTCAGCACATCCTCGGACTGTGTTGGTTGTTGATATAAATAACACATTTTACTGTATGTTTCAATGGACTTATGACATACATATTTTTCATATATTTATACAACTGCTTGTTTCATTATAATAGTGACAGTAACAGTATACTGTGTTACGTAAACCTGCACCTCGCACTTTATGCCAACCTGTCACTCTTCAGGGACTTTATTTATTTATTGGCACACAGCGTGGAACAGGCCATTCTGGACTTCAAGCTGTGCCGCCCAGCAACCCCCCGATTTAATCCTAGCCTAATCACGGGGCAATAGACAATGATCAATTAGCCTAGCAACCATCACGTCTTTGGACTGTGGGAGGAAACCGACGTGCTCACAGGGAGAGCGTACAAACTCCTTACAGGCAGTGGTGGGAGTGAACCCGGGTCACTTGTACTGTAAAGCGTTGTGCTAACCAATATTACTTTGTGACTGTACATGCTAGGTTGTAACTATATCTGTTGTGTGTGCCTATATGTACGGTGACTGCACCTTGGCCCCGTGGAATGATGTTTCTTTTAGCTGTCTACATGTGTATGGTTGAATGACAATAAACTCAAACCTGAACTTTGCAAGTCGTTGAAAAGCGGAGACAGAGTGAATGTGGAGACGGTGAGTGCTATGGTGGGAAGTCTAGGACCACAGGGCACAGCCTCAGAATAGAGGGACGAGCCTTTACAACAGAGATGAGGAGAAATTTCTTTAGCCTGAAAAGATGAATCTGTGGGTATATTTAAAGTGGAGATTGATAACTTCTAGATTAGTCAAGGTGTCAAAGGTCACGGGGAGAAGGTAGGAGAATGGGGTTCACAGAGATAATAAATCAGCCATGATTGAAGGGAGGAACAGGCTCAATGGGCTGAATGGCCTAATTCTGCTCCTGAGTCTTACATTCTGATGTCTGATTGTCTAAGGTAATCTTTATCTTGTTCTTTAGGGTCATTAACAGCGTGCTAATCCAACAAGCTGCTTGGTCCTGGATCGTGTTGAACTTCCTGAGAACATTTGGAGCAGCAGGCAAGTGAAAAGTTATTCCGTCAGTCTCCTGGGTTGTGCCTGGTAGTTGGTGGAAAGGCTCTAGGTTGTCAGGAGAGGAATCTCTCTCCATACTTGCATTAATGCTTCAGTTTTGTGATAAGTGTGAATCAATTCCTTTGAGAAACCAAAGTGGATGGAGAGGCAGGTTTGAATGTGTCAGGTCCTCTGACCAGTGAATTGTGGAGTTGGCAGAACATCACGCTGTGACTAGCAAAGTTCAAAGTAAATTTATTATCAAAATACATTCACGTCACCATATACAACTCTGAGATTGATTTCCCTGCAGGCATATTCAGCAAATGTATAGCATAGTAACTATAACAGGATCAGTGAAAGATCAAGTAGAGCATAGAAGACAACAAACTGTGCAAATGCCGATATAAATAAATAGAAATAAATGATAAGAGCATGAAATAACAAGATAAAGAGTCCTTAAAGTGGAATCATTGTGGGAGCCTCAATAGATGAGTGTCTTTATCCTCTTTTGTTCAAGAACCTGATGGCTGACAGGTTGTGACTGTTCTTGAACCTGGTGCTGTGAGCCCTGAAGCTGTTGTACCTTCCAGCAGGAGGGTTGGCTCTATTGTATTTTACACATGATCAACTTTATTCGCCATATACATGTACTGTGGTGTGTTGGTCCAAGTTCATTTATTATCAAAGCATGTATCCATATACATCTCTGAAATTTGTCTTTTCCCGATAGCCATGAAGCAAAGAAAAAACATGAAAGTGATTCAGAGAGAAAAGATAGCTGGAGGGCCATTTTGTTGAAGTGGAAGGATACATCAGCCCCCACTTTGTCACAATGGTTCTCTCAAGTGATGTAATGTTTTAGTTTGGAGAAAATTAGAAGTCGAACCTTTGAACCTTTATTTGATTTTAAGAAAAGATGGGGTTCATTTGCTCGTTATTATCATTTGAGTTAATTGATAGATTTCCTCCACGATCTAATTGTAAATTTTTGGTACATTTTTTTTCTTGCTGGCAGTTTGATGTTTATCTTTAGAAGCTTTTTGTATGACGCATGGCTCTGGGGTTGAACACCTAATGGGGTTCCCCCCCCCCACTTTTTCTGCTTAGTAGGGTTTTTTTATTATCACCAAAATTTTTCAATCTTTAAAATAATGTTTCTTTTTCCTTGAGACATTGTAAGTGTTGCTTACTTCGATGTACTCGTGTTATTTTTGAATAATATGATAATAATAAAAAAGATTTGAAAAGAAAAGAAAGAGAAACATTAAGCACACCCACCCACACAAAAAGATCAGCATCCCGATCATCAACCCCCAAAAACACTCCTCCCTCACACATAAAAAAAACTAACAGACATCAACCCCTAAACACCCTGCCCTCGCACAACAAAATGAAAAAGGAGTGGGCAATAAAAAACACAGAATATAAAGACCCAAACACGAGGAAAAAGTACACAGTCCATAAACGCAATAGTCCTATCCATAAACGCAGACCACGATACCATCCTACGATATCAGCGACATTCATTGAAAGAGAGGCAGAGAGCCCTATCCACCCGCCACAGCGAGCCACACGGTGATAGGCTGCTCACAGATTCTCCGGCAGCGATCAAAAGGAAGGCAGTCAGTGCTGAACTCGCTCACCTTCCACAATTACCTCAATGTGGCAATCTTCTTAGCTGCTTTAACTGGTGAAATGCAGTGAAACATCAGCTCGTGCTCCATTTCAAAGTTTCTTCGCATCGAGGTCAGGGTGCAACATGTAACAAAAAACAACAGCATTCAACATTTATAAAGAATAATGAATTATATAAAAACTACATTGACTGTTCTATTTATTATAAATTATTATAAATTACTATGATTGCACATTGCATATTTAAACGGAGACGTGACGTAAAGATTTTTACTCCTCATGTATATGAAGGATATAAGAAATAAAGTCAATTCATTCATTCTAAAGTTAGAGTTTAAAGTACGGATATAGAATAAAATGTGCATAAATACTTAACTACCAGCATGTATTCACAATGTAAACAGTATTATGGAAAGTGGTTTTAAATGTTTACAGTTCAGTGCAGTGATGGGGGTAATGGATAGAGGAGCTTGGGGGGGGAGCTAACTAAAATGGTTGATCAGATTAACTGTTTGGGAAAAGAAACTTCTAATATGGCATGAGGTTTTTGTTTCAATAACCCTACGGAGCTTTTGGAAAAGGCAGTTGTTGGGTGGGTAGTGTCCACAATGATTTTTCCTGCCTGTTTCTTTGACGTGGACTCATACAAGTCCTGCAGTGATGGTAGATGGCAGCCAATGAGCTTTTCAGCTGACCTGACAGTTCACTGTAGTTTTCATATAGGATGCTGTACTGAAACAGGGGGAGTAATGACTGACAGTAATCATTTGTAGTTATAAGCACAAATGGAACCATTATTTTTGATTTGATTTAGAGAATAAGTAAGTGACCGAGTGAGAGGACAATGCTGACCATGGTGCACATGCTTTGCTGTTTTGGTGCTGGAATATGTGGTGACACTTGTGGGCTGCCCCAGCACAAACTTAGCTTGTATTGGTTGGGAACGTATATGACGTATTAATCATTAATTTCCTTACTAGTGAGCTTTTCAGTTACTATTGCTGGAATTTTGTGTCTGAATTTTGCTGGTATAAGAATTACAGAACCTGCAGGAAGTACTCAGCAAGACCTGTGGACATTTGTGGGCAGTGGAACAGAGCTTCTCCGGATCTTTGATGCTGCAGAATATAACATCGAAACAGTGAGCTGTTGGTCTCTCCTCACATCTGTTGGATACCTCTCTCTCTCTCCCTCACTAGTGAGAGAGAGACGCTATCTGAGATGTTGGGATGGTCAGATATGTTTGATGGACTCTAAGTCATGGCCTCTGGGGGCTGTGCTGTTGCTTGGTGGGTGGTGGGGATTGATGCTTCTGTAGGAGCAAGTGGGGGGAGCGGGAAGGTTGATGTTTTTGCTGCCGCTTGTTCGTGGGAGGGGTGAAGGGGTTGCTTTGGGGTCCTGACATTTTTCTGTCATTCAGTAGTTTCTTCTGCTTCTTGGATGTTTCAAAGAGTAATGATTTTAAGTCACATATTGTATATAATCTCTTATATTAAATTGAACTATTGAAGCATCAGCTCTCTTTATTTTCCCCAGAGATTCCAGCTGACCTGATGAGTGTTTCCAGCACTTTCTGTTTTTTATTTTAGATTTCCAGCATTTGCAGGATTTTTAAGAACTTTTTAAAAAATTACATCTTGCTTTCCAAATCAATTGGTTAGAGTAGTCTTGAATTAAGCAAAAAGCTTCAGTGAGCAAACTCGCCAAACTAGATAGAGTGGAATAAGGTAAAACTTTTTTACTTTTAAATAATGAAGTAGAAATGATTTTTTAATTTTTAAACATTTTATTAGAAAATTTAAAATGCTTGATCCATTCAAACAAATTTAGCAAAATATTTCAACTTACAAAACATATATTCTGTTTTACAATAACAAATAGAAAGATTACTTTATATATAAATATCTCTGTGCTTAATACCAAACTATGTATAAATTAAAAAAACTCTAAGTAGTACTTACAAAGTATATTGCTAAGAGTGCACTGTAGTTTAATTCATGTAAACATTAACCAGTTTCAATTGGTCTACAATTAATGGTCTGCAGTCAGCACTGTAAACCATTGAATAAATATTTTCATCCAGCTTATTTGTGAACTCTTTAAGACAAACCCTTTGGAATTACGTTTTACACACGGTGTCCTAGACAAATCATAGACACAGGAAGGAATATTCAGCAGGTTAACTTTTACAAGTGTATCATCTCACATAGGAAGGAATCCAATATCATTATTACTTGATATGGAGGTGCTAATTTAATATTAAGTAGCATAGATTTTAATTATAACAGAAATAAATAGATTGCATCATTGCATTCATCTTTATTTCACATGTCACACCCTGAGAGTAGACGTCAACAATAGATTCAAATAAGACAAAGGACTGAGTGGACAGTGTCTTGGTTCTGAAATATTAGTAATGGTTGGAGCACTGTTAAATGCAGTGCTTCCACATTCAACACTACAGGGAATCAAAAAGGAAAGTAAGATTCAGTGATTCCACTTCTTTTTATCATCCTGAATAACATCATGGTTCAGTGATTCTTTCAGCTCTTGTTTCTCTAATTTTTTGGTCTCTGGACTCGAAGACATTGGTGTTTCCTGCTCATGTTGTAGCCAATCCTGTGGGAAATGAAATGGAATGCATGTTGAGTATACTGCATCGTCAGAACAGTTTAGCATCCAATCGTCATTTATCTAATCCTTTAAAAACCTGGCTGTTTATTTCTGGGGCTATCTGAATTACTTATGTGTCTTGAGATAACAGAACAAGTCATGACATTCTCTGGCATCTGCCACCTAGAAGCCTCTAGTTCTTATTGGAGTTTACATCATGGATGTAATAACTTCATAAACGGAGTCGGAACTGAACTCCAAACTCCGACGCCTCGCGCTGTAATAGCATCATGCTTAAAAATGTGCAGTTAATCACTACTTTATTGCAAGTGCTCTTGGAGAAGTCAGCAATATTGAGATAAAGGAACGGGATTACATTTCATCAGACAAATAAAAGGAGTGCATATTTTCCTTATTTGTGGAGGCCTTTAGATAGTACTTTAATCGGTTTACTAATTCATCTGTCCTCCAACATAATCCAATATTTAAAAAATGCAAATATTGATATTGAGAGTACTTTATGGAGAGAACAAATATCATACTTAGTTCAACTATCGCATAGTTGCATAAATGGTTCAAGCCTGTTACATTTCTGTAACATACTCATTCCTTAATCTGCCTACAACTATCGGCCCACTATTACAAACTGTCAGCTCTGCTGCTGGTGACAGAATATATCCTCCCCCCTCTCTCTATTACCCCGTCATACTTTCAACCTCTTCTATAACGCTGTTTACATTGAACATACATTCTGGTATTTGTGTAGTTTTGCATATTTATTCCATATTCATACTTCTAACATTCTTTATTGTTTATAATTGGTCAATGTTATAACATAGAAATTTACAACACAGTGCAGGCTTTTTGGCCCACAATGTTGTGGAAACCGTTTAATCTACTCCAAGATCAATCTACAATCCATTCCTAGTCAGTTAAAGTCTTTCGCTCTTCCCTCTCCCCCAGAATAATAATAAACATGCATAATTTGAATTCAGTAATATAAAGAATTGTTAACAACAACAGAGAACATCCCTGTGGTGATCAGCTTACCTCTCCCAACATGAAATCAGGTGTCTCCCTTGTTTTGAGCCTGGATTAAGACATGCTTCCCTTTGCTCGTTTCCTACATTCACTGTGAGTCTAGAAGAAGAGGAATTGAAATGTTACTTCCACTGCCTTTATATTTTAATCGTGAACTACTGAGAACGACGAACCTGTTCAGTTATCTAGACAATTTATTCTCCAATGGTCTGTGAGGCTGGAAACGCAACAATTGCAAGGTTGCTCTGCAGGGGAAGTCAAACTAAATGTGAATTTTCTGCATCATTTGAACTTCTCTCAGAGAGTTTGTATTACTGCTGTGCTCCACTGGCCTTCTCCAGGTCCAGAGCCCTTGAGGTGAAGCTCCATCTGACTGAGCTGGATTACTCGATGCTCTGGGAAACATTGCTGTAGATCTGCAATCTGTCGGAAGCCCTAGAGAGGGCCGAGCTGGCTTTGTAGCCATCATAGTTATTACCATGGCTGGGCGAAGGTACCCCGGCATTTCCTTAGTAAATGTCCCTGAGCCTTGTTGAGAGGAATTTACAAGAAACCCTATTTACAGAATTTAATCAAGACCATCGAGGATATATTCAAAATGCGATGCCTCAAAATCGTCGAGGACCCTCTTCACTCAGGGCATGCTCTCTTTAAATTGCTACCGTCAGAGAGGAGAAACAGGAACTTGAAGATGCACTCAGCACTTTAGGAACAGTTCCCCCCCCCCCCGCCCCGCCATCAGATTTCTGAACGGACAGTGAACCCCTGAACAAAACCTCACTATTTTTGTCCTCTTTACGCACATCTTATTTAACTCTGTATTTATATTTTCATAGTATAGTATTTTTGTATTGCACTGTACTGTTGTCTAAGAACAGTAAATTTCATGACATATTTCTGTGACATTAAAGCTGATTGTGATTGTTTTTATGTTCATTTCTGTGTTCACTGCTAATTACAGGTGTTTATTTAATTCCTTGCAAGTTTCATAAACTATAAAATTCCACCCTCCGTTGTTCGTGAGGAATCCTCATCTGTTATCTGCATAGCTTTACTCACATGATCTGGATACGTGAGCAGTCAGCATCCTCGGGAATTATGTTGAAATTGGTCACACTGCGGAAACGCACCTTCCTGACCGTTTGAAAGCAGAGGCATCTCGGCACGATACTGGCGTTCCCTGCAGAAGACAGATTCCATGGGATTTTTTAGTGATCATTAAAGAACAGCACAACATTCATCTGCTTTCAATTACAGAGCAGTAACTGACCTGTGGAGAAGTAGGCGCAGGTAAATGCAAGGGCCACTAGAATTGCTATCTGGAATTTGCTGTTCATCTTCTGTTCCTTGTAGGGGATCTACTGCCCTGAACAAAGAAATTAAAAAACACACTTAGCAGAAGTTCCAACTCGTTAGTAACTATAAGTGCTGGATGAATTGCAACATTAATTGAATTCTAGATATAACGGATATGTCTCAATGGTTACTCGGAGCAGTCAGCTATTTTTCAAATTAATTAATTACTCTTTTGTTGAGTATTAGCAAGATAGCAAGAATGTTTAATGTCATTTCCAGTACACAAGTGTAAAGTACTCTGGATCTGATGCAGCACAAAACAACACAAAATTTAAAAAATCATAATAAACATAAATACATACGATAGCTTATACACATAGATTGATTATATTTCCATAAAGTGACAGTAGGCACTAGGTAGTTGTCATGCGGTGAACAATTCCAATAGGAGTGGAATAAAACTGGACTTACAGTGGTAGTTTGTCTTGCTTGATGGTTAGTTTTCCCCTTCTGCCTGTTTCTTGTGCTCCTCTTTGTCTGAGCCGGCAGCAGTCCCCGAGTCTAATGTGGGACAGACTAGTTGCACTCAGTGTGGCTGGCAGTTGTGCTCTGTGCCTTTCCCCGCTATCTCTTCCCTTTTTATACCTCCAGCTGTGTCACATGCTTTTAGTGTAAAACCACAAATGATGCAATCCTGGAATGTTCTCAGCATTCTAGCCCGTTGTAAAAAACTGGCTTTCTTCACTCTGCTCTATTTCAACAAGATGTTAATATTCTGAAGGCCTGTTGTTGTTCACAGTAGTTTTGATTTGGGTCTGAGTTCTCCCAATGACACGAGGACAAATACGCTGAGTCAGGGATCGAGGATCAACTGCTGTATTCACCATATACATTCGGCGGTCCCCAACCACCGGGCCACGAGGAAAGGATATGAGTCAGCTTCACCTTTCTTCATTTCCTGTCACGCACTGTTGAACTTGAACATAGGGTTGCCACTGCCCTGTATTTGCCGGGACATCCCGTATATTGAGCTAAATTGGTTTGTCCCGTATTTCCCCCACTAAGGTAGAGCGTTCCTATGAAACCTGTTGTGCCAAAATGGCGTGAAGCGAAGAGGCAGTTGCCATTACTTTATATGGGAGTGTTCCCAGACCCAAAAAATAACAACAAATCATACCAAACAACACAAAAAACCTAAGATAACACTAACATATTGTAAAAGCAGGAATGATATGATAAATACACAGCCTATACAAAGTAGAAATAATGTACGTACAGTGTACTGGGGAAGATGAAGGCAAAACTGATTTGTGGGGAAAAAAATCGGCACGTATGCGCATGCGCACGCAGGTGCCCGCGTAAGTTTTAATGGTCATGGTAGTCTTTCTTGGGGTAAAGTGTCCCGGGATTTGACTGCTACTTTTGTCCCTTATTTGGGAGTGAGAAAGTTGGCAACACTAATTGTAAAAGACATGTTGAGGTGAGTTTTCTCTTCAGTCTGGCCAATAGTAAAGTCTTTCTGTTTGGACTTAACTCAAGAATCTGTTAGAGAATATAAAATATTCTTTTATACTTGGATTTCTTCACTCTGCTCTATTTTAACAAGATGTTAATATTCTGAAGGCCTGTTGTTGTTCACAGTAGTTTTGATTTGGGTCTGAGTTCTCCCAATGACACGAGAACAAATACATTGAGTCAGGGATCGAGGATCAACTATTCACCATATACATTTACATGTATTAAGAATTTACTGGGGTGTCTTGGTCAGGGTGTGACATGCAACAAATGTAACATTCAATAATCATAAAGAATAAGGAACTATATAGAGGTTAAACTGCAGATGTAGATGAGAACATCCACAAATGTGTATGTATTAAATCCAAGTTTATGGTCATCTGACTGTACATATATACAACCAAGCAAAACAACATTCCTCCGGACCGCAGTGCACCACAAAACATACATCGCACACAGCAATGGCAACATTTTGTGTGCTACATTTTGGTTGGACTAATCAAAATAGGACATACATTGTAAATGGTAGGGCATTGAAGAATGCAGTGCAACAGAGGGATCGAGGAATAATGGTGCATAGTTCTCTGAAGGTGGAATCTCATGTGGATAGGGTGGTGAAGAAAGCTTCTGGTATGCTGGCCTTTATTAATCAGAGCATTGAGTATAGGAGTTGGGATGTAATGTTGAAATTGTACAAGGCATTGGTGAGGCCAAATTTGGAGTATTGTGTACAGTTTGGTCACCAAATTATAGGAAAGATGTCAACGAAATAGCGAGAGTACAGAGAAGATTTACTAAAATGTTACCTTGATTTCATCACCTAAGTTACAGAGAGAGGTAGAACAAGTTGGGTCTTTATTCTTTGGAACGTAGAAGGTTGAGGGGGGACTTGATAGAGGTTTTTAAAATTATGAGGGGGATAGATAGAGTTGACGTGGATAGGCTTTTTCCGTTGAGAGTGGAGGAGATTCAAACGAGGGCATGAGTTGAGAGTTAAAGGGCAAAAGTTCAGGGGTGACTTGAAGGGGAACTTCTTTACTCAGAGAGTGGTAGCTGTGTGGAACGAGCTTCCAGCAGAAGTGGTTGTGGCAGGCTCAATGTTGT
Organism: Mobula hypostoma; assembly: GCF_963921235.1. NCBI lineage: Eukaryota > Metazoa > Chordata > Chondrichthyes > Myliobatiformes > Myliobatidae > Mobula > Mobula hypostoma. Next base: position 2,735,627 of record NC_086114.1, on the reverse strand, counting down.
CGTTTAAAGTTAAATTGGATAGATATATGGACAAGAAAGGAATGGAGGGTTATGGGCTGAGTGCAGGTCGGTGGGACTAGGTGAGAGTAAGAGTTCGGCACGGACTAGAAGGGCCGAGATGGCCTGTTTCTGTGCTGTAATTGTTATATGGTTATATGGTTAACAGAATATAACCATACATACGTTAATAAAATACTGTATAATTTAAAAATGCATGTAGTGTGCAGCACAGGTAAACAGTGAACTGCTGGCTGTCCTAGTGATGAGCCAGCTGTGGTGGAAGGGTATTCATTAGTCTCACAACCTGAGAGAAGAAGCTGTTGTTTCTCAGTCTGACCAATATCACCATGTATTTACGGTGTTAACAGCGGGGGGGGGGGGGCAGGCTATTCAGCCATTCTCACTGAAATTTGGCGGAGCAGTTAGTGCTGCTGTCTCTCAGAACCAGGGACCCTAGTTTAATCCTGACCTCGGGACTTGGCTGTCTGGAGTTTGCTTGTTCTTCCTGTAACTTCCCCCCAAGGATTTGTCCCAGGAGCGCCATCATGAGGGCAGTCTAACAGCGCCTCTACTTTCGTAGAAGTTTCTTAAGATGTGGAAGCCATAGAAAGGGTGCAGAGGAGATTTACAAGGATGTTGCTTGGATTGGGGAGCATGCCTAATGAAAACAGGTTGAGTGAATTCGACCTTTTCTCCTTGGAGTGACGGAGGATGAGAGGTGACCTGATAGAGGTGTATAAGATGATGAGAGGCATTGATCTTGTGGATAGTCAGAGGCTTTTTCCCAGGGCTGAAATGGCTAGCACAAGAGGGCATAGTTTTAAGGTGCTTAGGAGTAGGTACAGAGGAGATGTCAGGGATAAGTTTTTCTGCAGAGACCGGTAAGTGTGTGGAACGGGCTGCCGGCGTCGGTGGAGGAGGCGGAAACGATAGGGCCTTTTAAGAGACTCCTGGATAGGTACATGAAGCTCAGAAAAATAGAGGGCTGTGGGTAACCCTGGGTAATTTCTAAGGTAAGGACATGTTCCGCACAGCTTTGTGGGCTGAAGGGCCTGTATTGTGCTGTAGGTTTTCTATGTTTCTAAATTTCTGCAGATTTAGCATGTCAGGCAGCATCTAAGGAGTGAAATAAACATTCAATATTACAGGCCAAGATCCTAATTAAGGAAGAGACTTTGTAGAATGTCTGCGAGATGGCTTTTTAGAACAGCTTATTGTTGAGCCCACTAGGGGATTGGCTGTGATGAACCGAAGTGTCATGATCCGGTCCGTGAAGTCCGTATTACGGTTCACGGTCTGGTCCATCGACCCTTGCTCCAGGTTTTCCTGTCTACCCTGTTTCTGTTCTTGTTGAGCTCTAATTGAGGTAGCTGATGCTCGTTGGGGCTGGCTGCATAAATACCTTCAGAGACCAGGGTGTGGCTGCTGGATTGTTCTTGTCATTACTCCTTGTATCCCTTCCCCGCCTTCTGTTTCCTAGACTGAAGCCCTGCCTTGCCTTGCCGGTAACTCTCGCCTCGCCTGAAGTTCTGTCTTGCCTTGCATTGCCTGAAGCCTTGCCTTGTCTTGCTGTCTTGTCCTGGAGCCACCCCGTACCTAGCTCCCTTCCTGTGCCTTGCCTCTGCCGGGTAAGTCAGGCTGTCTTGCCATTACCCTGCAGTTGGTTCTGTCCCTTCCTGTCCCTCACCTCCGTTGGGTAAGTCAGGCCGTATTGCCGTTACCTACCGTTGGTTCTGAACCTTCCTAACCCTTTCCTCCGTTGGGTAAACCAGGCCATCTTGCCATTACCTACGGTTGGTTCTGTCCCTTCCTAACCCTTGCCTCCGTCGGGTAAGCCAGGCCATCTTGCTGTTACCTACGGTTAGTTCTGTCCCTTCCTGTCCCTTGCCTCTGTCGGGTAAGCCAGGCTGTATTGCCGTTACCTACGGTTGATTCTGTCCCCTCCTGTCTCTTGCCTCCATCAGGTGGAGTACCGCACCCTGCCCAGTAGGAGCCTCCAACCTTCAGCCCTAAGCCTCGCCTCAAGTCTCCAGCCTCCTGCCTAGCCTCAAGCCTGAAGACTCCAGCCTCCTGCCTCCTGCCAATCCTCGCCTCGAGTCTCTAGCCTCTAGCCTCAAGCCTGAAGACTCCTACCTCCTGCCAAGCCTCGCCTCCGGTCTCTAGCCTCAAGCCTGAAGACTCCTGCCTCCTGCCAAGCCTCGCCTCGAGTCTCTAGCCTCTAGCCTCAAGCCTTAAGACTCCAGCCTCGTCCTGCCTGCCAGCCAAGCCTCGTCCTTGCCTAGTTCTGGGGTCCGAGCCAGAGGCAAGACCCAGGTACTGGGTCCTTGTCCAGTCTCTGGCTCGGAGTCCAAGCCCGGGCTCCTAGCTCTCTTGTCCAGTCCTGTTCCGGGTTCCCGGTTTTCGTGTCCATGTCCTTGCCCTCACCCTGTATCCTAGTCCTGTCCCTAGTACTTCAGTGTCTGTGTCTGGCACTTGGGTCCGTTCCCAGCCACTGCCTTATGACACGGAGATGATTAGAGAGATTGAGGTGAAGGAACCCTTAGGAGGCAGTGATTATAACATGATTGAGATCACTGTGAAATTTGAAAAAGAGAAGCTGAAATCTGATGTGTCGGTATTTCAGCGGAGTAAAGTAAATTACAGTGGCATGAGAGAGGAACTGGCCAAAGTTGACTGGAAAGGGACACTGGTGGGAAAGATGGCAGAGCAGCAGTGGCTGGAGTTTATGCGAGAAGTGAGGAAGGTGCAAGACAGACAGGTATATTCCAAAAAAGAAGAAATTTTCGAATGGAAAAAGGATGCAACCGTGGCTGACAAGAGAAGTCAAACCAAAGTTAAAGCAAAGGAGAGGGCATACAAGGAAGCAAAAATTAGTGGGAAGACAGAGGATTGGGAAGTTTTTAAAACCTTACAAAAGGAAACTAAGAAGATCATTAAGAGGGAAAAGATGAACTATGAAAGGAAGCTAGAAAATAATATCAAAGAGGATACTAAAAGCTTTTTCAAGTATATAAAGGGTAAAAGACAGGTGAGAGTAGATATAGGACCGATAGGAAATGATGCTGGAGAAATTGTAATGGGAGATAAGGAGATGGCAGAGGAACTGAATGAGTATTTTGCATCAGTCTTCACTGAGGATGACATCAGCAGTATACCGGACTCTCAAGGGTGGCAGGGAAGAGAAGTGTGCACAGTCACAATTACGACAGAGAAAGTACCTAGGAAGCTGAATAGTCTAAAGGTAGATAAATCTCCCAGACCAGATGGAATGCACCCGCATGTTCTGAAGGAAGTAGCTGTGGAGATTAATGTATGAGGAATGTTTGTCCGCTCTTGGACTGTATTCCTTGGAGTTTAGAAGAATGAGGGGAGACCTCATAGAAACATTTCGAATGTTAAAAGGCATGGACAGAGTGGATGTGGCAAAGTTGTTTCCCATGATGGGGGAGTCTAGTACGAGAGGGCATGACTTAAGGATTGAAGGGCGCCCATTCAGAACAGAAATGCGAAGAAATTTTTTTAGTCAGAGGGTAGTGAACCTATGGAATTTGTTGCAGTGAAGGCCAAGTCATTGGGTGTACTTAAGGTAGGGATTGATAGGAATCTGAGTAGCCAGGGCATCAAAGGTTATGGTGAGAAGACAGGGGAGTGGGACTAAATGGGAGAATAGATCAGCTCATGATAAAATGGCAGAGCAGACTTGATGGGCCGAATGGCCAACTTCTGCTCCTTTGTCTTATGGCCTTAAGGACTATAGCGGTAGGTGGGGGAAGCCAGGATGAGGAGGTGGGGGGAGGGGAATGTGTACAAGCTGGCTGGTGATAGCTGAGACCAGATGAGGGGGAGGTAGGTGGGTTGGTGGGTGGGTGAACGTGCATGAAGTGAGAAGCTGGGAAGGGATATTTCCTCTGGTTCCTCTCTTCTTCCATGTCCATCATCCTCCCCTATCAAATTCCTTCTACACCCATTTACCTCTTCCTACAATCTCCTCACAACTTCTAACTCGCCTATTTCCTGCCAGGATATACTCCAACCCCCCCACCCCACCTTCTTAATGTGGATTTTGCCCACTTCCTTTCCAGTCTTGATAAAGGGTCTCAGCCCTCAAAACCAGCTGTATATTCCTCTCCATAGATGCTGTCTGACCTGCTGAGTTCCTCCAGCATTTTGTGTGTGTTGCTCAGCTTGACAGGCTTATAAAGCAGATGTACAGTATAAGATATGTGCCTTCATTAGTTGAGACATTGAGTTCAAGGGAGTTGGATTCAGATTTATAAAACTCTGGTTAAGCTGCATGTAGAATATTGTTTTCAATTCCGGTCAGCTCATTCTAGGAGGGTTGTGGAGGCATTGGGGAGGGTGCAGAAGATGTTCACCAGGGTGCTGCCTGGTTTGGAAGATGTGATCTGAGGAGAGGTGGGACAACCTGGGGCTGCTTTCTGCAGAGTGGCAGCAGCTGTGGGGAGATTTGAAAGAACTTTGAAGGAAGAGATTTGATGACTAGAGTGAGGGTGGGTCCACTCAGGGACAGAGACAGAAGCATGTACATAGAAGTGGAGGAGGTAGAGGAGATCCTTAGTGAAAACTTAGCTTCAGTGTCCTCTGGAAGAGGGTCTTTGATGATTATGAGTTCAGTGTAGAACAGGCCAATGTTGAGGTTATGAAAGAGGTAGTGTTGGAAACATTAGGATAGGTAAGATCTCAAGGCCAGACGGGGTATACCCCAGGTTGCTACAAGAAGTGATGGAAGAGGTTGTTGGGGAATTGACGGTTATCTTTCCATCCTCACCAGCCATGGGAGTAGTGCCGGTGGAATGAAGGGTGGAAAATGTAATTCCTTTGTTGAAGAAAGGTAATAGGGATAACTCTGGGAATTATAGAACAGTGACCCTGAAGGAAAGGATTCTTAATGACAGGATGTATGAGCGTTTGGAGAAGCATAGTCTGAGTTGGGCAAGAAAGCTTGTGATGACAGGGCAAGCCTCACAAACCTGATTGAATTGTTTGCGGAAGTGACAAAACAGATTGATGAAGCCAGACCAGTGGGTGCTGTGTATATGAATTTTTGTAAGATATTTCACAAGGTTCCCCATGATAGGCTCATTCCGAAAGTCAGGGGGCACGGGATCCAGGGAAACATGACTGCGTGGATTCAGAATTGATTTGCCCACAGAAAGCAAATGGTGGTAGTTGATGGTATGTATTCTGCCTGGAGGTAGAATAGAATAGAATAGAATATCTTTATTGTTCTGTTGTGGAGCAATGAAACACAGTTTAGCAGCTCAACGTTTTGAAGCATGACAAAGAATATATAGATAAAATAAACTCTAAAACCTCAGGAGTGCTGTCCAAAATTAATAATATATGGATGGGGGGGTAGGACTATTGCACACCTGCCACTCCTGGAAGTATGATGCATTTAGCTGCCGCCATCTTAGGATGGGGGCAGGAGAAGGGGTGTTATACATTTCACTGCTTGTGGGTAGAAGCTGTTAAGGTAAGTGATTAGTGTGGTTCTGCAGGGATCTGTTCTGGGACCTTGGTCTTTGTCTCATCTTTTTCTCAGTCCTAATGAAGGGTCTCAGATCAAAATGTCAATTGTTTACTCTTTTCCATAGATGCTACCTGGCCTGCTGAGTTCCTCCAGCATTTGTGTGTGTTGCTTCATTGAACAACAAACTGTACAAATATAAATAAAAACAAATAAATTACTAGAGCATGAAATAACAAGATAAAGAGTCCTTAAAATGAGACCGTCGGTGTGGGAGCATCAGAAGTGGAATGAGTGTATTATCCCCTTGTATTCAAGAACCTGATGGTTGAGGGGTAGTATCTTCTTGTATCTGGTGGTGCAAATCTGAGACACTTGTACCTTCTACCTGAGAGCAGCAGCAAGAAAGGAGCATGGCCTGGGAGATTCCCAGAGACTACAGTTAGTGGAGTTGAAGATCTCTGCACATGTCATCGTGCTGACCCCAGCCTGCCTACAGTGGGACAAGGGGCAAAAGTTTAGGGGTAACATGAGGGGGAACTTCTTTACTCAGAGAGTGGTAGCTGTGTGGAACGAGCTTCCAGCAGAAGTGGTTGAGGCAGGTTCGATGTTGTCATTTAAAGTTAAATTGGACAGATACATGGACAGGAAAGGAATGGAGGCTTATGGGCTGAGTGCAGGTCGGTGGGACTAGGTGAGAGTAAGAGTTTGGCACAGACTAGAAGGGCCAAGATGGCCTGTTTCCGTGCTGTAATTGTTATACAGTTATATGGTTATTACATGGCCATCAGTTGCCCTGCTGTGTCTTGGGAAATAGTCTCTGCACTTGAAATCGTGGATGATGGCAAAACTGATTATGATAGACCTAGGAGGCAATTGCAAATAAACACCAAGTTAGATGTGATGGCACGTGGTGAGGAAGGAAGTCGTAACCATTCACATTGGGAGGAATTATCGACCCGCTGATGTAATGGAAACTGGCTGGTTCCACGTCAGTTCGTTATCACCAAGTGAGGAAATAATCGGCAGCTGCTCTTTATCAAACCCATCACTTTGCATCAAATTTCTTGCTTCTTCTATATACTCTCTGTGTAAAGAACATACCCCTCATATCCCACCATACTTTCCTTCACTCACCTTAAAATTCTGTCCCCTTATATTAGCGACTGTAGTTCACCACTGGGTAAATGTCTCTGGCAAATGTCCACTTGATCAGCACCTCTTATCAAATGTACACTTCTATCAAGTTGCCTCTCAACCTTTTTTGTTCCAAAGGGAGAAGCCCTAACTCACTTAACCTACTCTCATAAGACATACTCAAATTGTCATATGTGTTCTGGGACGTGTCCTTACTCAGTACATAGAAGTCCCAACGAGAGAGTGTGCAATACTATATCTGCTGTTAAGAAATGAGACAGGGCAGGTGACAGAAGTTTGTGTAGGGGAGCACTTCGCATATAGTGACCACAATGTCATTAGTTTCAAAGTAAATATGGAATAAGATAGGTCTGGCCCACAGGTTGAGATTCTAAATTGGAGAAAAGGCTAATTTTAATGGAATCAGAAGCGATCTGGCAAGTGTGGATTGAGACAGGATTTTTCCTGGCAAAGGTGTACTTGGAAAGTGGGAGGCCTTCAAAAGTGAAATTTTGATAGTACAAAGCTTGAATGTGCCTTTCAGAATAAAAGGTAAAGATAACAGGTGTATGGATCCTTGGTTTTCAAGTGATATTGAGGCCCTGGTTAAGAGAATAAAGGAGGTGCATGGCAGGTATAGGCAAGTAGGAACAAAAGAGGGGCTTATGGTGAAAAGGCCGGGGAGTAGGACTAAATGGGAGAATGGTTCAGCTCATGATAAAATGGCGGAGCAGATGCGATGGGCCGAATGGCCGACTTATGCTCCTTTGTCTTCTGGTCATATGGAGTAGAAGAAATGAAAGAGAACACAAAAGAGAAATCAGGAAGGCTAAAAGAAGGCATGAAGCTGCTCCATCAGACATGGTGAAGAAGAATCCTCGTACATTCTACAGATATGTTAACAACAAAATGATTGCAAGGGACAAAATTGGTCCTCTGGAAGACCAGAGTAGTAATCTGTGTAGAGCCAAAACAGATGGGAGAGATTGTAAATTTTTTTTTGTATCTATATTTACTTAGAAGACCGCCTCAAATCCTACAGAAGTGAGGCAAAGCAGCATCAAATTCATGGATCCTGAACAGATTACAGAGGAGGACGTGTTTGCTGTCCTGAGGGAAATCAGGGTGGTTAAATCCCCAGACCTTTTTAAGGGTTCCCTCAGACCCTATGGAAGGCAAGTGCAGAAATATCTGGGGCCCAAGCGGGTATATTTAGATCATACTTAGTGACAGAAAGTGGTACCAGAGTATTGGAGGATATTCAGTGTTGTTCTTCTGTTTGAGACAGGCTCTGAACATCAACCAGGAACTCAGGCCGGTGAAGCTTGCATTAGATATGGGAATGTTATTGCAAGGTATTCTAAAGGACCAGATATACATTGGATCCACGCGAAGATGGCCTGATGGATTTAGAATTGGCATGCCCACAGAAGGCAGCGGGTGGTAGTAGTTGGAGTGTATTCTGTCTGAATGTTGGTGACCATTGGTGTTCTGCAAGAATCTGTTCTGGGACAGATTTGGATGAGGAAGTGGAAGGGTGGGGTAGTGAGCTGACTCAAAGATGGTGATGCTGTGGATAGTGAAGAAGGTTGCTGTGTAAACAAAGAGATGTTGATAGAATAAAGTGCTGTGTAAGAAGTGGCAGATGCAGTTCATGGAAGGTCCAATTTGAAGGCAGAGTGCAGGGTTAATGGCAGGAATTTGGCAGTGTGGAGGAACAGAGGGAGCTTGGGGATCATGTCCATAGATCCCCCAAAGTTGTAGCATAAGTTGAATGGGTTGTTAAGAAGATGTATGGTGTTTTGGCCTTCATTACTTGGGGGATTGAGTCCATTATCGGCAAGGTAACGTTGCAGCTCTGTCAAACTCTGGTTAGACTACACTTGGAATATCATGTTCGGTTTTGGTCCATTACAGGAAGAATGTGAAGCTTTAGAGAGAGTGCAGAGATTTAGCAGGATGCTGCCTGGATTTGAGAACATGCCTTAAGAGGAGAGGTTGAGCAACTTAGGACTTCAGTCTTTGGAGTGAAGGACGGCGAACGGGGTTTAATAAGAGGTGTATAACATTATGAGAGGTAAGATGGAGTGGGCAGAAAGTGCCTTTTTCCTGGGCTGGAAATGCCCAATACTAAAGACATCCTTTAGGGTGAAAGGTTTAATTAGTGCGCATGTGCCAGTCGTGCATGCAGTCTGGTACAGCCATTCCGATCTAACTTTCTTCTTCTTACTTTTCAATTTACGTTATTTTTTGTATTTTTTTTCTCACGGTAACACGTCGAAACTGCACCTTCTCTAATGTGCTGGTAGAGAGAGTTTTATTTGGGTTTTCTTTAGCACTGGAAATGGTTACATCCCGACACGCGGGACAGAAGCAAGGTCGCATTGTGTATTCCACGGACCAGCAAACGGACCACCAGCAGTGGATACCCTTGCTGAAATCCAGAGGAAAACACACAGAGGGGGATCACAAAGCCAAGGAAAGAGGACCGGGTCGAGACAACAGAGTCATAGAAACCATAGAAACTACAGCACAGAAACAGGCCTTTTGGCCCTTCTTGGCTGTGCCGAACCATTTTCTGCCTAGTCCCACTGACCTGCACATGGATCATATCCCTCCATACACCTCCCATCCATGTATCTGTCCAATTTATTCTTAAATGTTAAAAAAGAACCCGCGTTTACTACCTCGTCTGGCAGCTCATTCCATACTCCCACCACTCTCTGTGTGAAGAAGCCCCCCCTAGTGTTCCCTTTAAACTTTTCCCCCCTCACCCTTAACCCATGTCCTCTGGTTTTTTTCTCCCCTTACCTCAGTGGAAAAAGCCTGCTTGCATTCACTCTATCTATACCCATCGTAATTTTATATACCTCTATCAAATCTCCCCTCATTCTTCTACGCTCCAGGGAATAAAGTCCTAACCTGTTCAACCTTTCTCTGTTGTGACTCCTGTCTCCCCTTCCTCCACCAATACTCTGCAATCCCGTCTCCCTCAGATCCCACTGTCAGCTCCTGGGTCCTCAGAGGCTCCATCTTCCTCTCACCCCAACCCTCCCCTCTCCACTGCCACCCCCAGCCTCTCCCCTCTGATCCCAGCTGTCATCCGTGCCGGGTCTTTACCATCCCCTCCGACCTTCAACTGTCGGAGGCAGAACGCTCTGTCCTCAGTAAGGGCCTCACCTTTGTCCCCCTTCGCCCACACCTCAGCGAGTTCCGTGTTCGCCACGATGCGGAACTTTTCTTCCGCCGTCTCCGTCTCCGAGCCTACTTCTTCGGCAAGGACTCTTCCACCCCCACCGATGACCCCTTCTCCCGTCTTCAACCCTCCTCTTCTTCATGGACACCCCGCTCTGGTCTTCTGCCTGCTATGGATCTCTTTATCGCTAACTGCCGACGGGGCATCAACTGTCTCGACTTCACCACACCTTGTTCCCATTCCAACCTCATTCCTTCGGAACGCTCTGCTCTCCACTCCCTCCGCACTAATCCTAACCTTATTATTAAACCCGCCGATAAGGGGGGTGCTGTTGTAGTCTGGCGTACTGACCTCTACCTTGCCGAGGCACAGCGACAACTCGCGAATACCTCCTCTTATTTACCCCTCGATCGTGACCCCACTAAGGAGCACCAGGCCATTGTCTCCCACACCATCACCGACTTTATCCGCTCAGGGGATCTCCCATCCACTGCTACCAACCTTATAGTTCCCACACCCCGCACTTCCCGTTTCTACCTCCTACCCAAGATCCACATACCTGCCTGTCCTGGCAGACCTATTGTCTCAGCTTGCTCCTGCCCCACCGAACTCGTTTCTGCATACCTCGACACGGTTTTATCCCCCCTTGTTCAATCCCTTCCTACCTATGTTCGTGACACTTCTCACACTCTTAAACTTTTCGATGATTTTAGGTTCCCTGGCCCCCACCACTTTGTTTTCACCATGGATATCCAGTCCCTATATACTTCCATCCCCCATCAGGAAGGTCTCAAAGCTCTCCGCTTCCTTTTGGATTCCAGACCTAATCAGTTCCCCTCTACCACCACTCTGCTCCATCTGGCGGAATTAGGCCTTACTCTTAATAATTTCTCCTTTTTGGATCTCCCCCTCCCCCTCCCACTTTCAAATCTCTTACTAACTCTTCCTTCAGTTAGTCCTGACAAAGGGTCTCGGCCTGAAACGTCGACTGTACCTCTTCCTAGAGATGCTGCCTGGCCTGCTGCGTTCACCAGCAACTTTGATGTGTGTTGCAACCTTTCTATGTAACTGAGTTTCTCAAGTCCCGGCATCATCCTTGTAAACCTTCTCTGCACTCTTTCAACCTTATTAATATCCTTCCTGTAATTTGGTGACCAAAACTGAACACAATACTCCAGATTCGGCCCGACCAATGCCTTATACAACCTCATCATAACATTCCAGCTCTTATACTCAATACTTTGATTAATAAAGGCCAATGTACCAAAAGCTCTCTTTACCACCCTATCTACCTGTGATGCTACTTTTAGGGAATTTTGTTTCTGTATTCCCAGATCCCTCTGTTCCACTGCACTCCTCAGTGCCTTATCATTAACCCTGTATGTTCTACCTTGGCTTGTCCTTCCAACGTGCAATACCTCACACTTGTCTGTATTAATCTCCATCTGCCATTTTTCAGCCCATTTTTCCAGCTGGTCCAAGTCCCTCTGCAGGCTCTGAAAACCTTCCTCACTGTCTACTACACCTCCAATCTTTGTATCATCAGCAAATTTGCTGATCCAATTTACCACATTATCATCCAGATCATTGATATAGATGACAAATAACAATGGACCCAGCACTGATCCCTGTGGCACACCACTAGCCACAGGCCTCCACTCAGAGAAGCAATTCTCTACCACCACTCTCTGGCTTCTTCCATCGAGCCAATGTCTAATCCAATTTACCATCTCTCCATGTATACCTAGCGACTGAATTTTCCTAACTAACCTCCCATGCGGGACCTTGTCAAAGGCCTTACTGAAGTCCATGTAGACAATATCCACTGCCTTCCCTTCATCCACTTTCCTGGTAACCTCTTCGAAAAACTCCAATAGATTGGTCAAACATGACCTACCACGCACAAAGCCATGTTGACTCTCCCTAATAAGTCCCTGTCTATCCAAATGCTTGTAGATTCTGTCTCTTAGTACTCCCTCCAATAACTTACCTACTACCGACGTTAAACTTACTGGCCTATAATTTCCCGGATTACTTTTCGATCCTTTTTTAAACAACGGAACAACATGAGCCACTCTCCAATCCTCCGGCACCTCACCTGTAGACAGCGACATTTAAAATATTTCTGCCAGGGCCCCTGCAATTTCAACACTAGTCTCCTTCAAGGTCCGAGGGAACACCCTGTCAGGTCCCGGGGATTTATCCACTTTAATTTTCCTCAAGGCAGCAAGGACCTCCTCCTTTTCAATCTGTACAGTTTCCACGATCTCACTACATGTTTCCCTTAATTCCATAGACTTCATGCCAGTTTCCTTAGTAAATACAGACGCAAAAAACCTATTTAAGATCTCCCCCATTTCCTTTGGTTCCGCACATAGCCGACCACTCTGATCTTCAAGAGGACCAATTTTATCCCTTACAATCCTTTTGCTCTTGATATACCTGTGAAAGCTCTTTGGATTATCCTTCACTTTGACTGCCAAGGCAACCTCATGTCCTCTTTTAGTCCTCCTGATTTCTTTCTTAAGTATTTTCTTGCCCTTCTTATACTCCTCAAGCACCTTATTTACTCCCTGCTTCCTAATGCATGTCATACAACTCCTTCTTCTTCTTTATCAGAGTTGCAATATCCCTTAAAAACCAAGGTTCCTTATTCCTATTCACTTTGCCTTTAATCTTGACAGGAACATACAAACTCTGCACTCTCAAAATTTCTCCTTTGAAGGCTTCCCACCTACCGATCACATCCTTGCCAGAGAACAACCTGTCCCAATCCACGCTTTTTAGATCCTTTCTCATTTCTTCAAATTTGGCCTTCTTCCAGTTAAGAACCTCAACCCTAGGACCAGATCTATCCTTGTCCATGATCAAGTTCAAACTAATGGTGTTATGATCACTGGAACCAAAGTGCTCCCCTACACAGACTTCTGTCACTTGTCCTAACTTGTTTCCTAACAGGAGATCCAATATTGCATCCCCTCTAGTTGGTCCCTCTATATATTGATTTAGAAAACTTTCCTGAACACATTTTACAAACTCTAAACCATCTAGACCCCTAACAGTATGGGAGTCCCAATCAATATAAGGAAAATTAAAATCCCCTACCACCACAACTTTATGTTTCCTGCAGTTGCCTGCTATCTCTCTGCAGATTTGCTGTTCCAATTCTCGTTGACTATTGGGTGGTCTGTAATACAATCCACTAATGTGGCCATACCTTTCCTGTTTCTCAGCTCCACCCATAAGGACTCAGTAGACAAGCCCTCTAATCTGTCCTGCCTGAGCACTGCTATAATATTTTCCCTAACAAGCAATGCTACTCCCCCACCTTTCATTCCTCTGCCTCGATCACATCTGAAACATCGGAACCCTGGAATATTAAGCTGCCAGTCCTGCCCCTCCTGTAGCCAAGTTTCACTAATTGCTATAACGTCATAATTCCACGTGTCAATCCAAGTCCTCAACTCATCCGCCTTCCCCGCAATAATACTCCTAGCATTGAAATATATACACCTCAGAAGATTTTTACCACCACTCACAACCTTTCTATTAGCGGATTTGCTTGAACTTTTAACATCATTTATTTTCACCCCAGCCACACTGTCAGCTCAGTCTTTTGGAGAAGAGGAGTTCGGTGGGTAATACCATTCCGGCTGACCGGAAGTGTACTGAGCACGGTAAGCTTAAAGGAGTTGGGTGCTTACTGTTCTGGCTAACAACAGATGGTGCAATCCGGGGTATATTACGATCGAGGAACGTGTTTGCAGACTGGATATTGAACTTCTTACTGTTGGACTTCGGCCACATTCCACCATGATACAACACTTGGCAGCACGGGAGGTCGTTACTGCCGGTGGCCATCGAACGTGCAGCTCCTCCCGTGGAGGGTCAGACACCCTGGGCCAATAGACTGGTACTGGACTTATTTTCCATCTGGCATGTTTGCATTTTGGTGTTTGATTGTTGGGGTTTTTTGTATTGCTATATTTACGCTCTACTCTTGGTTGGTGCGGCTGTAACGAAACCAAATTTCCCTCGAGATTAATGAAGTATATCTATCTATCTGTCTATTAAGGAAGATATCAGAAGCAGGTTTTTTACACAGAGAGTGGTGGTTGCATGGAATGCCCTGCCAGGCATGGTGGTAGAGGCAGATACATTAGGGCCATTTCGTAGACTCGGCACACAAATATAGGAAATGAGCTGTGTGGGAGGAAAGAATTAGATACATCAAGAAGCAGGTTCGTATAAATGTTCAAAGGTTCATTTTATTATCAAAGTATGTATGTAGAATACAACTCTGAGATTTGTCTTCTCCATATAGCCATAGAATACAGAAAAACATAAGTAGTTGAAAGAAAGACATCAACCCCCCCCCCACACGAAAAGGAAAACAAATGGCACCAGGGCCCGATGAAGTACCTGATAAGACTCTGAAAGCCTATTGCAACCAACCGGGATTGAGTATTCAAAGACATTTTCAATTTGTCACTGCTACAGTCGGAATTTCACACCTGCTTCAAAAGGGCAACAATTTCAGTGCCAATAAAAAGTATTCAACACCACCAACCCCACCCCCTGGAAGTTTTCATGTTTTATTGTTTTACAACATTGAATCACAGTGGATTTAATTTGGCTTGTTTGATACAGATCAACAGAAAATGAAGAAGATTTTAGACCGTAAGACGTTGGAGCAGAAATAGGCCAGTTGGTCCATCGAGTCTGCACCACTATCCAATCAAAGCTGATCCCTTTTTTTTCCCCATCACAAAATTAGAAATCGCATAATTAGCTAAATGACCCTGGAGATCTGAAATTCAGAAAGCAGTTCCCAGTGTGATCTTGATAAGGACTGAAGTTTTACTGGCAGACTGAAAGGAGAACAATTAGAGATAGCGAGTTCCCCCTTACCTGAAAATTCTTAGAAATACAATTCATCAGTGTCTGATGATGGGTCGTTGAGCAATGCCATCTTTCTTCACAGATGCTTCCTGCCAACTGTACATCCACAACAATTTTTGTTTTATTTCTAGTATTTTCAGTTCGTATATATTTGTGAACAGATTCACATAATAACACTGACCTTTCCAGAATAGGAAATACTGGCATAAGACCATAAAACATAGGAACAAATCAGCTCATTGAATCGTTCAATCTTTTCATCATGGCTGATATATTGTCCTTATCAACCCAATTCTCCCGACTTCTCCCCGTAATTTTTGACACCCTAATTAGAACCTATCAAATGTCACTTTAAATATACCCAGTGACTTGGCATCCACGGATTCACCACCATCTGGCTAAAGGAATCCTCCTCATCTCTATTCTAAAGAGTTGGTCTTGTATTCTGAGGTGCCATCTGAAAGGCATGAGCTACCACTGTGAAATGTGCAAAGCTGCTGAGAGGTGACCTCTTACCAATGATCAAAAGTATTTATTCCTGCAATTCCAAAGTCTTTCAGTAAAACTACAGGGGGCTACTGGATGTGATCAATATTGTCTGTGACATCCAGAGATCATGGAATGCTAATCGCTAATCGCTCTTCATTTCTCTCTAAATCCACCACTGAACACTCCTGCAAGGAGTGCTGCCACAAGAAAGCAGCACCCATCATCAAGGTTCACCCACGGTCCAGGCCGTGCTCTCGTCGCGCTACCACCATCAGCAAGGAATAGAAGCCAGGTTCAGAAATAGCCATTACCTTAGGGAATCCAGCACAAGGAGTCCCAAGTTCCTTTGAACCTCAGTTTTTTTGTATTTTCTCTTCATTTAGAAAGTGGTCTACCCTTTCATTTCTACTACCAAAGTGAATGACCATACACTTCCCAACACTGTATTCCATCTGCCATTTCTTTGCCCTTTCTCCTTATCTTTTTAAGTCCTTCTGTAGTCTCTCCACTTGCTCAAAACTACTTGCCCTCTATATTGTCTGTTAACTTTGCAACAAAGCTTCTAATTCCATCATTCAAATCCTTGACATATAACATTAAATGACTCATTCCCAACACAGACCCCTGTGGAACACCACTAGGAGTGGATCTGAGAAGGGGAATATAAAGGATCAGCCATGATTGAATGCCGGAGCAGGCTTGATGGGCCAAAATGGTCTAATTCTGCTCCTATGGTTTACAGTCTTATGAAAGATTCTACAAACCTCATTTCCAGAAAAGTTGGGATATTTTCCAAAATGCAATAAAAACAAAAATCTGTGATATGTTAATTCACGTGAACCTTTATTTAACTGATGAAAGTGCAAAGAAAAGATTTTCAATAGTTTTACTGACCAATTTAATTGTATTTAGTAAATACAGGTGCTAATTGGTAGCAGGTGAGGTATCATGACTGGGTATAAAAGTAGTGTCCATCAAAGGCTCAGTCTTTGCAAGCAAGGATGGGTTGTGGCTCACCCCTTTGTGCTAAAATTCGTGAGAGAATTGTTAGTCAGTTCAAAAGGAACATTTCTCAACGCAAGATTGCAGAGAATTTAGGTCTTTCAACATCTACAGTACATAATATTGTGAAAAGATTCAGAGAATTCAGAGACACCTCAGTGCGTAAAGGGCAAGGTCGGAAACCACTGTTGAATGCGCGTAATCTTCGAGCCCTCAGGCGGCACTGCCTAAGAAACCGTCATGCTACTGTGACAATTATAGCCACCTGGGCTCGGGAGTACTTTGGAAAATCATTGTCACTCAACACAGTCCGTCGCTGCATCTAGAAATGCAACTTGAAACTGTATTACGCAAGGAGGAAACCATACATCAACTCTGCTCTTAAACGCATCTCCTCCATTTCACATACATCTGCTCTCACTCCATCCTCCCACCACCCCACTAGGAATAGGGTTCCCCTGGTCCTCACCTACCACCCCACCAGCCTCCGGGTCCAACATATTATTCTCCGTAACTTCCGCCACCTCCAACGGGATCCCACCACTAAGCACATCTTTCCCTCCCCCCCTCTCTCTGCATTCCGCAGGGATCGCTCCCTACACAACTCCCTTGTCCATTCGTCCCCCCCATCCCTCCCCACTGATCTCCCTCCTGGCACTTATCCGTGTAAGCGGAACAAGTGCTACACATGCCCTTACACTTCCTCCCTTACCACCATTCAGGGCCCCAAACAGTCCTTCCAGGTGAGGCATCACTTCACCTGTGAGTCGAATGGGGTGATATACTGCGTCCGGTGCTCCCGATGTGGCCTTTTATATATTGGTGAGACCCGACGCAGACTGGGAGACCGCTTTTCTGAACATCTACGCTCTGTCCGCCAGAGAAAGCAGGATCTCCCAGTGGCCACACATTTTAATTCCACATCCCATTCCCATTCTGACATGTCTATCCACGGCCTCCTCTACTGTAAAGATGAAGCCACACTCAGGTTGGAGGAACAACACCTTATATTCCGTCTGGGTAGCCTCCAACCTGATGGCATGAACATTGACTTCTCTAACTTCCGCTAGGCCCCACCTCCCCCTCGTACCCCAGCTGTTACTCCTTTTTATGCACACATTCTTTCTCTCACTCTCTTTTTTCTCCCTCTGTCCCTCTGAATATACCTCTTGCCCATCCTCTGGGTCACCCCCCCCCGTCTTTCTCCCTAGGCCTCCTGTCCCATGATCCTCTCGTATCCCCTTTTGCCTATCACCTGTCCAGCTCTCGGCTCTATCCCTCCCCCTCCTGTCTTCTCCTATCATTTTGCATCTCCCCCTCCCCCTCCAGCTTTCAAATCCCTTACTCACTCTTCCTTCAGTTAGTCCTGACGAAGGGTCTCGGCCTGAAACGTC
The DNA here is from genome assembly GCF_963921235.1 of Mobula hypostoma. NCBI lineage: Eukaryota > Metazoa > Chordata > Chondrichthyes > Myliobatiformes > Myliobatidae > Mobula > Mobula hypostoma. The sequence goes on along the minus strand of NC_086114.1, from coordinate 2,718,016 downwards.
GACTGCGCCTCTTCCTATAGATGCTGCCTGGCCTGCTGCGTTCACCAGCAACTTTGATGTATGTTACCATTCTTGTTCGCTGTTTTTCTTATAGTGGACACATAAACAGAGACTTTACCAAGTTCTAGAGATTCCTGCAGGTTTTTTGCTGTTACCCTTGGGTTCTTATTCACCTCCTTCAGCTCTGTATGTTGTGTTCTTGGTGTGATCGTTGCAGGATGCCCATTCCTAGGAGAGTAGCAACAGTACTGAATTTCCTCCATTTGTAGACAATTTCTCATACCGTGGACTGGTGAACACTCCGGTCTTTAGAAATACTTTAGTAGCCTTTTCCAGCTTCGTTCTTATCTACAATTCTTCTTCTAAGATCCTCTAAAAATTGTTTTGATCGAGGCCTGGTGCACATAAACAGATCTTTCTTGAGAAGGGCAGGCTCTGTCAGTAACCTGACTTTGTGTGCCTTTTTTAGAGGGCAGGGAACCTCTACAACCCACACCTCCAATTTCATTGCATTGACTGAGACAACTGATTCCAAATAGCTTTTGTAGAAGGCATTACCCCAGAGGTTCACATACCTTTTCCAACAAATACACGTAATATTGGATCGTTTTTCTCAATAAATAAATGAACAAGTGTTCCAGAGATCAGAACCTGGAGGTCCTGCCCTTTAACTTGGCACCTAACTCAATGAACCCCTTTGCAGAACCTTGTCACTCATGGTACGTGTACCATGACCTCTGGCTGTTCGTCCTCCCACTTCAGAATACTGAGGACTGGATCCAAGATGTTCTGGACCCTGACACCTGGAAAGCAACATACCATCCGGGAATCTCATTCTTGCCCACAGAACCTGCTGTCTGTTCTGCTAACTAACAAATCCCCTGTCACCACAGCGCGCCTCTTCTCCCTCTTTCCCTTCTGAGTCACAGAGGCAGACTCAGTGTCAGAGACCCAACCGCTATGACTTTCCTATGTTAGATCATTCCCCCCCCCCCAACAGTATCCAAACTGGTATACCTGTTGCTGAGGAGGGGTGTCACCACATACAACCCTGAGCTTCATTTTCCTGTGGGCAGACTCAGCATATCTATAGAAAACTAATTATAATAGGATGAATAAAAGATCAACCAAAGAGCAGAAAACAAATATAGATAAATAGTAGTAAATAACAAGAAGATGAAATAACAAAATAAAGAGTCCTCAAAGCGAGATCATTGTTTGTGGGAACATCTCAATGGGCAAGTGAGCGTGGTTATTCTCTTTTGTTCAAGAGCCTGATGATTGCGGGGTAGTAACTGTTCTTGAACCTGGTGGTGCGAGTCCTGAGGTTCTTGTACCTTCTACTTGATGGTAGCAATGAGAAAGGAGCATGGCCTGGGTGGTGAGGATCTCTGATGATGGATGCTGCTATCTTATGACAGTGTTTCATGTAGAAGTGCCGAATGGTTGTGGGGTTTTGCCTGTGATGTACTGAGCTGAATACACTACCTCTTATAGGATTTTCCTTTCAAAGGCATGGCTGTTTCCAGACCAGGCCATGACACAGCCAGTTAATACACTCCGCACGACACATCTATAAAAGTTTGTCAAAGATTTTGATGTCATGCCGAACCTCCGCAGACTCTGAAGAAAGTAGAGGCCGTAAAAGACCATCAGACACGGGAACAGAATTAAGCCATTCAGCCCATCGAGCCTGCTTCACCATATCATCCTGGCTGATCCCGGATCCCACTCAACCCCATACACATGCCTTCTCACCATATCCCATGATGCCCTGACCAATCTGGAATCTATCAACTTTCGCTTTCAATATACCCACGGACTTGGCCTCCACCGTAGTCTGTGGCAGAGTATTCCACAGATTCACCACTTTTTGGCTAAAAAAAATTCCTCCTAAACTCTGTTCTAAAAGGTCACCCCTCAATTTTGAGGCTGTGCCCTCTACTTCTAGATACCCCCATCATAGGAAACATCCACTCCACATCCACCTTATCTAGTCCTTTCAACATCCAGTAGATTTCAATGAGATCCCCCCCAGCATTCTTCTAAATTCCAATGAGTACAGGCCCAAAGCTGTCAATCACTCCTCATATATTAACCATTTCAATCCTTGAATCATCCTCGTGAACCTCCTCTGGACTCTCTCCAATGACAACACATCCTTCCTGAGATATGGGGATCAAACCTGTTGACAATACAGTACTCCAAGTGCAGCCTGACTAGTATCTTATAAAGCTTCAGCATTATTTCCTTGTTTTTAATTTTCTATTTCCTTAAAATAAATGCCAACATTGCATTTGCCTTCTTTGCCACAGAGTCAATCTGTAAATTAACCTTCTGGGAGTCTTGCATGAGGACTCCTAAGTCCATTTGCACCTTTGATGTTTGAATTTTCTTCCCATTTAGATAATAGTCTGCACTATTATTCCTTTTACCAAAATGCATTGTCATACATTTCCCCACACTGTATTCCATCTGCCACTTTTTTTGCGCATTCTTCCAATTTGTCTCAGTCCTGCTGCAATCGTATCTTCATCTCAGCACTACCAACCCCTCCACCTATCTTCATCTCAACACTACCTACCCTCCACCTATCTTCATTTCATCCTACCTACCACTCCACCTATCTTCATCTCAGCACTACCTACCCTCCACCTATCTTCATCTCAGCACTACCTACCCCTCTGCCTATCTTCATCTCATCCTATGTACCCGTCCACCTATCTTCATCTCAGCACTACCAACCCCTCCACCTATCTTCATCTCAACACTACCTACCCTCCACCTATCTTCATTTCATCCTACCTACCACTCCACCTATCTTCATCTCAGCACTACCAACCCCTCCACCTATCTTCATCTCAACACTACCTACCCCTCCACCTATCTTCATCTCAGCACTACCTACCCCTCCGCCTATCTTCATCTCATCCTACGTACCCGTCCACCTATCTTCATCTCAGCACTACCAACCCCTCCACCTATCTTCATCTCAGCACTACCAACCCCTCCACCTATCTTCATCTCAGCACTACCAACCCCTCCACCTATCTTCATCTCAGCACTACCTACCCCTCCGCCTATCTTCATCTCAGCACTACCTACCCCTCCACCTATCTTCATCTCAGCACTACCTACCTCTCCGCCTATCTTCATCTCAGCATTACCTACCCCTCCGCCTATCTTCATTTCATCCTACCTACCCCTCCACCTATCTTCATCTCAACACTACCTACCCTCAATCTATCTTCATCTCAGCACTACCTACCCTCCACCTATCTTCATCACATCCGCAAACTTTGCCACAAAGCCATCAATTCCATTATCCAAATCACTGACAAACAATGTGAAAAGTAGCGGTCCCAATACTGACCCCTGAGGAACACCACTAGTCACCAGCAGCCAATCAGAAGCGGTGCCATGCTTTCTTCACAATTACACTTACATGCTGCGTCGAGGAATTTAAAGTTCCTATCTCTCTCCACCTCGGATCCCTCAATGAGGACTGGCTCGTGGACTTCTGATTTCCTCCTCCTGTTTCAATAAACAGCTCTTTGGTTATGCTGACATTGAGCAGGAGGTTATTGTCATGGCACCACTCAGCCAGACTCTCTCTCTCTCTCAAATTTGTTGATTTGTCACCGCCTTTGATTTGGCGTATGAAATAGAGTTGTCAGCAAACATAAATATGGCATTGGAGCTGTACTTAGCCGCACAGTCCTGAGTAGGCCACACAGAGTTGGTGTTTTTATTAGATTCACAATACTGTATGTCGTAATAGTTGTTAACTTAGTAGCTGCAGTACAATGCTGTACATGGGTAAGGTATTGGTGTGGGTGGAGAATTGGTTAGCAGACAGGAAGCAAAGAGTGGGAATAAACGGGACCTTTTCAGAATGGCAGGCGGTGACTAGTGGGGTACCGCAAGGCTCAGTGCTGGGACCCCAGTTGTTTACAATTTATATTAATGACTTGGATGAGGGAATTAAATGCAGCATCTCCAAGTTTGCGGATGACACGAAGCTGGGTGGCAGTGTTAGCAGTGAGGAGGATGCTAAGAGGATGCAGGGTGACTTGGATAGGTTGGGTGAGTGGGCAAACTCGTGGCAGATGCAATTTAATGTGGATAAATGTGAAGTTATCCACTTTGGTGGCAAAAATAGGAAAACAGATTATTATCTGAATGGTGGCCGATTAGGAAAAGGGGAGGTGCAACGAGACCTGGGTGTCATTATACACCAGTCATTGAAAGTGGGCATGCAGGTACAGCAGGCGGTGAAAAAGGCGAACGGTATGCTGGCATTTATAGCGAGAGGATTCGAGTACAGGAGCAGGGAGGTACTACTGCAGTTGTACAAGGCCTTGGTGAGACCACACCTGGAGTATTGTGTGCAGTTTTGGTCCCCTAATCTGAGGAAAGACATCTTTGCCATAGAGGGAGTACAAAGAAGGTTCACCAGATTGATTCCTGGGATGGCAGGTCTTTCATATGAAGAAAGACTGGATGAACTGGGCTTGTACTCGTTGGAATTTAGAAGATTGAGGGGGGATCTGATTGAAACGTATAAGATCTTAAAGGGATTGGACAGGCTAGATGCGGGAAGATTGTTCCCGATGTTGGGGAGGTCCAGAACGAGGGGTCACAGTTTAAGGATAGAGGGGAAGCCTTTTAGGACCGAGATTAGGAAAAACTTCTTCACACAGAGAGTGGTGAATCTGTGGAATTCTCTGCCACAGCAAACTGTTGAGGTCAGTTCATTAGCTATGTTTAAAAGGAAGTTAGATATGGCCCTTGTGGCTACAGGGGTCAGGGGGTATGGAGGGAAGGCTGGGTTCTGAGTTGGATGATCAGCCATGATCATAATAAATGGCGGTGCAGGCTCGAAGGGCCGAATGGCCTACTCCTGCACCTATTTTCTATGTTTCTATGTTTCTATGATAAATATAGAAACAATTAATGAATTACAGTAAGTATATATGTATATTAACTAGTTAAATTAAAAATAGTGCAAAAACAGAAATAATAAAAAAGTGAGGTAACGTTCATGGGTTGAATATCCATTTTAAAATTGGATTTCAGAGGGGATGAAGTTGTTCCTGAATCATTGAGTGTGTGCCTTCAGGCTTCTGTACCTCCTACCTGACTGTAACAATGAGAAGAGGACATGTCCTGGGTGATGGGGGTCCTTGATAATGGATGCCCCTTTCTGAGGCACCTCTCCTTGATGATGTCTTGGATACCAGGGAGGCCAGTACCCATCAAGGAGCTGATTAAGTTTACAACTTTCTGTAGCTCCTTTTCATGCGGTATAGTAGCTCCTCCCCACCCACCATACCAGACAGTGATGTCGCCTGTCAGAGTGCTCTCCACTGTACATCTTTCGAGGTTTCTGTGTGTTTTAGGTGACAAACCAAATCTCCTGAAACTCCTTATGAAATATAGCCACTGTGTTAAAAACTGGTGTGCACCAGGAAACCAGTCAGAGATAATTTACCTGAGCATGAATTTGGTACAGTTTTCACATTCTCAATGGGTGAGATTAACATTAAAACTACATTTTGATAACAGAATGGAGGCTACAGGATCACTTAATTATGTGAAGACAGAATGAAGTAATTCTCCACATGTCTAACAGTAAATCTGGTTGTCCTTTACAACAATGAATGCACTCTGTGACACAATCAGTGATGTTTCTGAAACTTGGGTGTTGGGTGTTGGGATCACAAGACCCTGCAGCGGATAGTGAGGTCAGCTGAGAAGATCATCGGGGTCTCTCTTCCCACCATTACAGACATTTACACCACACGCTGCACCCGTAAAACCAACAGCATTGTGAAGGACCCCACGCACCCCTCATACAAACTCTTCTCCCTCCTGCCATCTGGCAAAAGGTACCGAAGCATTCGGGCTCTCACGACCAGACTGTGTAACAGTTTCTTCCCCCAAGCCGTCAGACTCCTTAATACCCAGAGTCTAGACTGACATCTACATCATTTATTATTATATTATAATTTGTCCTCTACTGTGCCTACTGTCTTGTTTATTATTTATTGTACTGCCCTGTATTGTTTTGTGCACTTTATGTAGACCTGTGTAGGTCTGTAGTCTAGTGTAGTTTTTGTGTTGTTTTACGTAGTCTAGTGTAGCCTTGTGTTGTCTCACTTAGTCTAGTGTAGTTTTGTGTTGTGTTCATGTAGCACCATGGTCCTGGAGGAATGTTGTTTCGTTTTTACTGTGTGCTGTGTCGAAATGACAATAAAAAGCGACTTGACTTGACATGTTGCTGCTGCATTCTATGTCTCTACTTCTAGGCTTTATCTGTGGTTCTCTGTTACCACACTAGCTCGATCCACATCCCTGTTTACCAGTTATTAGCCTTCCCTACTCTTTCCCCAACAACAATTCTTAATTACCTAATCAATTTGAGATTAATATTAAAACTCTGTTTTGATAACAGAATGTTGAATACAGGAAGAATTAATTAAGTTAAATTCAAATTTAATTGTCATTCAACTATACATATATACAGCCAGATGAAACAGCTTTAGAACCATAGAACCATAGAAACTACAGCACAGAAACAGGCCCTTTGGCCCTTTTTGGCTGTGCCGAACCATTTTCTGCCTAGTCCCACTGACCTGCACACAGACCATATCCCTCCATACACCTCCCATCCATGTATCTGTCCAATTTATTCTTAAATGTTAAAAAAGAACCCGCATTTACCACCTCATCTGGCAGCTCATTCTATACTCCCACCACTCTCCGTGTGAAGAAGCCCCCCCTAATGTTCCCTTTAAATTTTTCCCCCCTCACCCTTAACCCATGTCCTCTGGTTTTTTTCTCCCCTTGCCTCAGTGGAAAAAGCCTGCTTGCATTCACTCTATCTATACCCATCATAATTTTATATACCTCTATCAAATCTCCCCTCATTCTTCTACGCTCCAGGGAATGAAGTCCTAACCTATTCAACCTTTTTCTGTAACTGAGTTTCTCAAGTCCCGGCAACATCCTTGTAAACCTTCTCTGCACTCTTTCAACCTTATTTATATCCTTCCTATAATTTGGTGACCAAAACTGAACACAATACTCCAGATTTGGCTTCACCAATGCCTTATACAACCTCATCATAACATTCCAGCTCTTATACTCAATACTTTGATTAATAAAGACCAATGTACCAAAAGCTCTCTTTACGACCCTATCTACCTGTGAGGACACTATTAGGGAATTTTGTATCTGTATTCCCAGATCCCTCTGTTCCACTGCACTCCTCAGTGCCTTACCATTAACGCTGTATGTTCTACGTTCGTTTGTCCTTCCAATGTGCAATACCTGACACTTGTCAGTATTAAACTCCATCTGCCATTTTTCAGCCCATTTTTCCAGCTGGTCCAAGTCCCTCTGCAGGCTCTGAAAACCTTCCTCACTGTCTACTACACCTCCAATCTCTGTATCATCAGCAAACTTGCTGATCCAATTTACCACATTATCATCCAGATCATTGATGTAGATGACAAATAACAATGGACCCAGCACTGATCCCTGTGGCACACCACTAGTCACAGGCCTCCACTCAGAGAAGCAATTCTCTACCACCACTCTCTGGCTTCTTCCATCGAGCCAATGTCTAATCCAATTTACCACCTCTCCATGTATACCTAGCGACTGAATTTTCCTAACTAACCTCCCTTGTCAAAGGCCTTACTGAAGTCCATGTAGACAATATCCACTGCCTTCCCTTCATCCACTTTCCTGGTAACCTCCTCGAAAAACTCCAATAGATTGGTCAAACATGACCTACCACGCACAAAGCCATGTTGACTCTCCCTAATAAGCCCCTGTCTATCCAAATGCTTGTAGATTCTGTCTCTTAGTACTCCCTCCAATAACTTAACTACTACTGACGTTAAACTCACCGGCCTATAATTTCCCGGATTACTTTTCGATCCTTTTTTAAACAACGGAACAACATGAGCCACTCTCCAATCCTCCGGCACTTCACCCGTAGACAGCGACATTTTAAATATTTCTGCCAAGGCCCCTGCAACTTCAACACTAGTCTCCTTCAAGGTCCGAGGGATAACCCTGTCAGGTCCCAGGGATTTATCCACTTTAATTTTCCTCAAGACATCATGCACCTCCTCCTTTTCAATCTGTACAGTTTCCATGGTCTCACTACTTGATTCCCTCAATTCCATAGATTTCATGCCATCTTCCTTAGTAAATACAGACGCAAAAAACCTATTTAAGATCTCCCCATTTCCTTTGGTTCCACACAAAGCCGACCACTCTGATCTTCAAGAGGACCAATTTTATCCCTTACAATCCTTTTGCTCTTAATATACTTGTAAAAGCTCTTTGGATTATCCTTCACTTTGACTGCCAAGGCAACCTCATGTCTTCTTTTAGCCCTCCTGATTTCTTTCTTAAGTATTTTCTTGCACTTCTTATACTCCTCAAGCACCTGATTTACCCCCTGTTTCCTATACATATCATACAACTCCCTCTTCTTCTTTATCAGAGTTGCAATATCCCTTGAGAACCAAGGTTCCTTATTCCTATTCAATTTGCCTTTAATCCTGACAGGAACATACAAACTCTGCACTCTCAAAATTTCTCCTTTGAAGGCTTCCCACCTACCAATCACATCTTTGCAACCTGTCCCAATCCACGCTTTTTAGATCCTTTCTCATTTCTTCAAATTTGGCCTTCTTCCAGTTTGGAACCTCATCCCTAGGACCAGATCTATCCTTGTCCATGATGATCACATTGAAACTAATGGTGTTATGATCACTGGAACCAAAGTGCTCCCCTACACAGACTTCTGTCACTTGCCCTAATTCGTTTCCTAACAGGAGATCCAATATTGCATCCCCTCTAGTTGGTCCCTCTATATACTGATTTAGAAAACTTTCCTGAACACATTTTACAAACTCTAAACCATCTAGACCCCTAACAGTATGGGAGTCCCAATCAATGTATGGAAAATTAAAATCCCCTACCACCACAACTTTATGTTTCCTGCAGTTGCCTGCTATCTCTCTGCAGATTTGCTCTTCCAAGTCTTGTTGACTATTGGGTGGTCTGTAATACAATCCCACTAATGTGGCCATACCTTTCCTGTTTCTCAGCTCCACCCATAAGGACTCAGTAGACAAGCCCTCTAATCTGTCCTGCCTGAGCACTGCTGTAATATTTTCCCTAACAAGCAATGCTACTCCCCACCTTTCATTCCTCTACCTCGATCACATCTGAAACATCGGAACCCTGGAATATTAAGCTGCCAGTCCTGCCCCTCCTGTAGCCAAGTTTCACTAATTGCTACAACATCATAATCCACACCCTCAACTCACCTGCCTTCCCCGCAATACTCCTAGCATTGAAATATATACACCTCAGAAGATTTTTACCACCATTCACAACCTTTCTATGAGTGGATTTGCTTAAACTTTCAATATCATTTATTTTCACCCCAGCCACACTGTCAGCTCTGGCACTCTGGTTCCCACGGTCAATGTGCAAAGAGTCCCACGCAGCACAAAGCACGAATGATATAACAATCAATGTGTTAAAGGGACTAAAACTCACACCGTCAATCCACAATCAGTGACAATAGAGCCTGGTCTCCCACCAAGCAAACACTGGGGCAGCATTGCCTACAGCCTGGACACTGTGCTGCATCGGTAATGGACTAGATCCTGATTGCAGAGTAGTTGAGTGTCCACAGGTCAAGTGGCGAATCCGGTTTTTTACTACAACAAAGGGTGCACACTGAAACATAATTAATGAAACTCTTGAATCTTGGACATCATCGCTGCTGTGTTCCATGTGTCAACTTCTAAGCTTTGTCTGTGATTCCCTGTTACCACATTAACACAATCTACATCCCTATGTGGGACATCCATTTACTAGCCTTCACTATTCTTTCTCCAACAACAGTTTCCTCCAGGTCCTCCAATTTCCTCCCACATTCCAAAGCTGTACGGGTTACGTTAGTAGTTTGTGGACATGCTATTGTTACGTAACCAGCAACAATGAATATCAATTGAGTCAGGTTATATAAAAACAACCAAACAATTATTAAACACTGATAAACAATTAGAAAGACAAATGAAAACATTAACCGGAAATTAACCGCAATGCGACCCTTCCACAAACCGCCACTCAGTACTAGTTCTTAAAGTGATAAATGCGAAAACAATTCTTAAAGCCATAAAGTCAAACACAGTTCTTAAAATGGTAAATTCGAAACTCCAAGAGATTTATACAGTCAATTAGGAGAGACTTCTCTGGAGAAGGATTTCTTCATAGACGCAACTTTTGGCAGGTCGCTACTTCTTCAACGAAGACTCAATAAGGTTGATCCTTTATTAAACTGCCGAACGATACCAACTTCTCTTAATCCTTCAGATCCTGTACTTCGATAAAGTCTTCACGCTCCAATACTACTGAAAAGGTAAATCAACAAATCTGGCAGAAATGGGTTAAACTGCCAGTCCAGCACTTTTTTAGTAGTAGTACTAGTAGTAGTAGTGATCCCGGGGGAAATTGGTTTTCGTTACAGTTGCACCATAAATAATTAAATAGTAATAAAACCATAAATAGTTAAATAGTAATATGTAAATTATGCCAGGAAATAAGTCCAGGACCAGCCTATTGGCTCAGGGTGTCTGACCCTCCAAGGGAGGAATTGTAAAGTTTGATGGCCACAGGCAAAAATGACTTCCTAAGACGCTCTGTGTTGCATCTCGGTGGAATGAGTCTCTGGTTGAATGTAATCCTGTGCCCAACCAGTACGTTATGTAGTGGATGGGAGACATTGTCCAAGATGGCATGCAACTTAGACAGCATCCTCTTTTCAGACACCACCGTCAGAGAGTCCAGTTCCATCACCACAACACCACTGGCCTTACGAATGAGTTTGTTGATTCTGTTGGTGTCTGCTACCCTCAGCCTGCTGCCCCAGCACACAACACAACAGCAAACATGATAGCACTGGCCACCACAGACTCATAGAACATCCTCAGCATCGTCCGGCAGATGTTAAAGGACCTCAGTCTCCTCAGGAAATAGAGACGGCTCTGACCCTTCTTGTAGACAGCCTCAGTGTTCTTTGACCAGTCCAGTTTATTGTCAATTCGTATCCCCAGGTATTTTTAATCCTCCACCATGTCCACACTGACCCCCTGGATGGAAACAGGGGTCACCGGTACCTTAGCTCTCCTCAGGTCTACCACCAGCTGATTCGTCTTTTCCACATTAAGCTGCAGATAATTCTGCTCACACCATGTGACAAAGTTTCCTACTGTAGCCCTGTACTCAGCCTCATCTCCCTTGCTGATGCATCCAACTATGACAGAGTCATCAGAAAACTTCTGAAGATGACAAGACTCTGTGCAGTAGCTGAAGTCCGAGGTGTAAATGATGAAGAGAAAGGGAGACAAGACAGTCCCCCATGGAGCCCCAGTGCTGCTGAAACCTCTGTCGGACACACAGTGTTGCAAGCACACGTACTGTGGTCTGCCAGTCAGGTAATCAAGAATCCATGACACCAGGGAAGCATCCACCTGCATTGCTGTCAGCTTCTCCCCCAGCAGAGCAGGGCGGATGGTGTTGAACGCACTGGAGAAGTCAAAGAACATGACCCTCACTGTGCTCTGGCTTGTCCAGGTGGGCGTAGACACGGTTCAGCAGGTAAACGATGGCATCCTCAACTCCTAGTCGGGGCTGGTAGGCGAACTGGAGGGGATCTAAGTGTGGCCTGACCATAGGCTGGAGCAGCTCCAGAACAAGTCTCTCCAGGGTCTTCATGATTTGGGAGGTCATTGCCACCGGTCTGTAGTCATTGAGGCTGCTGGGACGCGGCGTCTTCGGCACAGGGACGAGGCAGGACGTCTTCCATAGTACAGGAACCCTCCGGCGCCTCAGGCTCATGTTGAATACATGGCGAAGTACTCCACATAGCTGAGGGGCACAGGCTTTGAGCACCCTGGTACTGACACCATCCGGTCCTGCAGCCTTGCTTGGGTTGAGACGTTTCAGCTGTCTTCTCACCTGTTCAGCCGTGAAGCCCACTGTGGTGGTTTCGTGTGGGGGAGGAGTATAGTCATGAGAGCAGGGTGGGGGACTGTGAGGAGGGGTGGGAGGGGAGAGTGGAATATGTGTTGGTTAGGGGCCGACAACAGATGACTCATGTGAGGGATGGGCAGGGGCCACAATGTCAAATCTGTTAAAGAACAGGTTAAGTTCATTGGCCCTGTCCACACTGCCTTCAGCTCCTCTGTTGCTAGTTTGCCGGAACCCAGTGATGGTCCTCATCCCCCTCCAGGCCTCTCTCATGTTGTTCTGCTGGAGTTTTCACTCAAGCTTCCTCCTGTACCTGTCTTTAGCCTCCCTGATCCTGGCTTTCAGGTCCCTCTGTATTGCCCTCAGCTCCTCCTTCTTTCCATCTCTAAACGCCCTCTTTTTAGCGTTCAGGATGTCCTTAATGTCCTTTGTCACCCATGGCTTGTTATTTGAATAACAAAGGACAGTTCTTGTCGGAACATTGCAGTCCACACAGAAGTTGATGTAATCAGTGATGCACTCTGTGAGCCCATCAATATCCTCTCCATGTGGCTCACAGAGTGCCTGTCAGTCTGTCACCTCAAAACAACCCTGGAGCGCCTCATAAGCCTCCTCCGACCATTTCCTCACTGTCCTCGAGGTTGCAGGTTTACTCTTCACCAGAGGCACGGAGCAGGGCTTTAGATGCACCAGGTTGTGATCTGACCTTCCCAGTGGGGGGAGGGGAGAGGAGCTGTATGCATCCTTAACGTTAGTGTACATCAAATCCAGAGTCCTCTCCCCCCCCCCCCCCCGGTTGTACAGCTCACATACTGCATGAAGTTGGGCAGTGTTCTAGCCATGGTAATCTGGTTGAAGTCACCCGAGATGGTAATGAGGGCACTCGGGTGCTGGGTTTGTAATCTGGCTATGACGGCGTAAATGATGTTACACGCCGATGTTGGGTTAGCAGAGGGAGGGATGTACACAACAACCACAATTGCACGCGAGATTTCCCTTGGCAAATAACATGGCCGGAGTCCAACAGCAAAAAGTTAAATATCCGGGCTACAAACACGTTCCTTGATCGTAATATGCACAGAATTGTACCATCTGTTGTTTACCAGAACCGCAAGCCCCCCTCCTTTACGCTTACTGCTCTCAGTGCAATTCCGGTCAGCTCGAACGGTCTGGAAGCCCTCTATGAAAACGCTTTGATTTTGCACCCCAGATTAGAACGTAAAACTCCATTTTAAATTGAAACTGCGTCATAAAGCAAATATGCAACGGAACGGAGTCTCTGGCTAACGTTCTAGCTGCGTCACTGGGGTCTCCCTTTTATATACCTGTTGAGAACAGGTCATCATGTGACCTCACATCGGCGGGAAAAGTATATCAGGTGACCTCCAACAAAAAAAACCATTACATCAAGGTCATAAGACAGTCACGAAATATTCATGAGGTATGTAACACTATGTTGGTACCGGAAGCCTGGCGGCACCTGCAGACTGGTCTCAGTACATCCTCGGACTGTGTTGGTGATTGGTACCATAAGATATAGGTGCAGAATTAGGCATTTAGCCGATCGAGTCTGCTCTGCCGTTTCATCGTGACTGATCCAGTTTTCCTCTCAGCTCCAATCTCTTGCCTTCTCTCTGCATCCCTTCGTGCCCTGACAAATCAATAACCTGTCAACCTCTGCCTTAAGTATACATAAAGACTTGGCCTCCAGAGCAGCCGGTGGCAAAGAATTCCACAGATTTATCATCCTCTGGCTAAAGAAATTCTTCCTCATCTCCATTCTAAAAGGACACCAATCTATTCTGAGGCTGTGCTTTCTGGTCTTAAACTCTCCCATCATAGGAAACATCCTCTCCACATCCACTCTAACAAGGCCTTTCACCATTCGATAGGTTACAATGAGGTCACCCCTCACTCTTCTGAATTTAGTGAATACAGGCCCAGAGACATCAGATGCTCTTCACATGATAAGCAATTCAAGCCTGGAAGCATTTTTGTGAACCTTGTTTGAACCCTCTCCAGTTTCAGCACATGCTGTCTACATGTGTATGGTTGAACGACAATAAACTTGAACTGAATTTTTGAATATTGAAATGCCGAGATAGACTGGATGTGAAGAGGATCTTTCCTATGGTGGGGATATCTAGGACTAGAGGTCACAGCCTCAGAATAGAGGGACATCCATTTAGAACAGAGATGAGGAAGAATTTCTTTAAGAAGTGGATGATGAATTTGTAGAATTAGTTGCCATAGACAGCTGTGGGGGCAAGTTATGGGGAGAAGGCAAGAAAATGGTGCTTAGAGGGATAATAAATCAGCTGTGCTGGAATGCTGGAGCAGAATCAATGGGCCAAATGGCCTAATTCTGCTCTTGTGTCTGATTGTCTAAGGTAATCTTTAGCTTGTTCTTTAGGGTCATTAACAGCGTGCTAATCCAGCAAGTTGCTTGGTCCTGGATCGTGTTGAACCTCTTGAGAACATTTGGAGCTGCTGGCAAGTGAAAAGTTATTCCGTCAGTCTCCTGGGTTGTGCCTGGTAGTTGGTGTGAAGGCTCGAGATTGACAGGCTCTGACTTGCATTGATGCCTCAGTTTTGTGATCAGTGTGAATTAATTTCTTTGAGAATCCAAAGTGGATGGAGAGGCAGGTTTGATGTGTCAGGTCCAATTGTGGAGTTGGTTGAACCTCACACGGTGACTAACTATATCACTTCAACTCTCAGCTGGCTCATCTGGGATTTCCATAAGGGATAGGAGCAGAATTAACCATTCAGCCTATCGAGTCTGCTCAGTCTGGATGTGTGGCAGGGTGTGAGCACACACTTCTCCAGAGGCAGCCTTTACCGGGCAGTGAGCAGTTCCCGAGGCACAGATTCTAGTCCCTTCCTTCTTTAGCTCTTTGCCTCTTCTACCTGACCTCTCTTAGCATCTCACATTATTCCCTTCAATCCCCACGGCCACCTAACTTCTCCCCCCCCATAGATTTACCTATCACCTATAGATTGTGCTCTTTCCCCCCGCCTCCAGTTTTATTCTAGTTTCTGCACCTTCCTTTCCAGTCCTGATGAAATGTCACGTCCCAAAACGTCAGCTGATGAGCTCCCTCCAATGATGCCGCTGACAAATAATCTGGATTATTTTGTGTATTGCTCTGAATTTGCTAGTTTTTGTTGGTCAGAGAGTGACATGCAACAAAAAATTAACAACGTTCAACTATTATAAAAGAGTAATGAATTATATAAAAATTAAAGTACGAGGTTAAAGTACAGGTATGAACTAAAATGTACATAAATACATAAATACCAGCATGTATTTACAATGTAAACAGCATTATAAAAAGTGGTTTAAAATGTTTGCAGTGCAATGACTGGGGTAATAGATAGAGGTGGTGGGGGCGCTGACTAGAATGGTAGATCAGACTAACTGCCTGGGAGAAGAAACATTTTAATATAGTGTGAAGTTTCTGTTTTAATAGCCCTGTGGTGCTAGAGTAGTGTCTGTAAGCATATTTCCAGCCCACTTCTTTGTCCTGCACACACACATATCCTGCAGTGACGGTAGATGGCAGCCAATGAGCTTTTCAGCTAACCTGACAGTTCACCCTGGTTTTCATATAGGATGCTGCAGCAAATTAAACAGTAAGGACTGACAGTAATCATTTGTAATTATAAACACAAATTGTACCTGGCTGGCTGCAGATGGTTCTCCGATCTTGGCAATCCATTTGCAAACGTTGCGTCATCATGCAGAGAGACATATGGCCACCATACATGGTGGTGGAACATTTGCAAATCTGATTGCCAAGAACAACTCAACCAAACCATCAACCACCTGAGCTACACACTTTCTGAGTTAAACATAGAAACATAAAAAACCTACAGCACAATACAGGCCCTTCGGCCCACAAAGCTGTGCCAAACATGTGCTTACTTTAGAAATTACCTAGGGTTACCCGTAGCCCTCTATTTTTCTGAACTCCATGTACTTGTCCAGGAGTCTCTTAAAAGACCCTATCATATCCGCCTCCACCACTGTTCCTAGCAGCCCATTCCATGCACTCACCACCCTCTGCATAAAAAACTTACCCCTGACATTTCCTCTGTACCTACTTCCAAGCACCTTAAAACTGTCCTCTCTCGTGATAGCATTTTCAGCCCTGGGAAAAAGCCTCTGACTATCTACACGATCAATGCCTCTCATCATCTTATACACCTCTATCACCTCTTTCATCCTCCGTGGCTCCAAGCAGAAAAGGCCTAGTTCACGCAAGCCTATACTCATAAGGCAAGCTCCCCAATCTAGGAAACATCCTTGTAAATCTCCTCTGCACCCTTTCTAGAGTTTCCACCTTCTTCCTGTAGCGATGCGACCAGAACTGAGCACAGTACTCCAAGTGGGGTCTGTGCAGGGTCCTATGTAGCTGTAACATTACCTCTCGGCTCTTACTCAGTCCCACGATTGATGAAGGCCAATGCACTGTATGTCTTCTTAACCACAGAGTCAACCTGCGCAGCAGCTTTGAGTATCCTAAGGACTTGGACCCCAAGACCCCTCTGATCCTTCACACTGCCAAGAGTCTTACCATTAATAGTATATTCTGCCATCATATTTGATCTACCAAGATGAACCACCTCACACTTATCTGGGTTGAACTCCATCTGCCACTTCTCAGCCCAGGTTAGCATCCTATCAATATCCTGCTGTAACCTCTGACAGCCCTCCATACTATCCACAACTCCTCCAACCTTAGTGTCATCAGCAAATTTACTAACCCATCCCTCCACTTCTTCATTCAGGTCATTTATAAAAATCATGAAGACAAGTGGTCCCAGAACAGATCCCTGAGGCACACCACTGGTCACCTACCTCCATGCAGAATATGACCCATCTACAACCACTCTTTGCCTTCTGTGGGCAAGCCAATTCTGGATCCACAAAGCAAGGTCCCCTTGGATCCCATGCCTCCTTACTTTCTCAATAAACCTTGTATGGGTTACCTTATCAAGTGCCTTGCTGAAATCC
This sequence comes from Mobula hypostoma, assembly GCF_963921235.1. NCBI lineage: Eukaryota > Metazoa > Chordata > Chondrichthyes > Myliobatiformes > Myliobatidae > Mobula > Mobula hypostoma. The sequence continues at coordinate 2,700,927 of NC_086114.1, read as the reverse complement.
ATATAGACTACATCTACTGCTGTACCTTCATCAATGTGTCTAGTCACATCCTCAAAAAATTCAGTTGGGCTCATAAAGCACGACCTGCCTTTGTCAAATCCATACTGACTATTCTTAATCATATTATGCCTCTCCAAAAAATTTCCAAAACATTGATCCATTCATTTTTGATTTGATTTAGAGAATAAGTAAGTGACCGAGTGAGAGGACAATGCTGACCATGGCGCACATGCTTTGACGTTTTGGTGCTGGAATATGTGGTGACACCTGTGGGCTGCCCCAGCACAACCTTAGCTTGTATTGGTTGTTAACGTAGATGACATATTAATCATTAGATCCCTAATGAGTGAGCTTTGCAATTACTATTGCTTAAATTTTGCTACAATAAAAATCATAGAACCTGCAGGAATCGCTCAATAGGACCTGTGGACCTTTGTGGGCTGTGAAACGGAGCATCTGCAGACCTTTGACCTGAAACATCAGCTCTCTTTATATTCTCCACAGATGTAGAGTGACGTGAAGGATGTTTCCAGCATTTTCTATTTGTATTTTAGATTTTCAGCATCTGCAGGATTTTTTCACATTTTTTTAAAAATAAAGATTACATCTTGCTTTCCAGATCAATTGGTTGGAGTAGGATTGAATTAAGCAAAAAACATTAGTAAACAAACTCTCCAAACTATGTAGTGTGGAATAAAGCAAAACTTTTTGACTTTTAACTAATGAATCAGAAATTAATTTTTCTATTTTTAAAAAATTTATTAGAAATTTTGAAATGCTTGATCCATACAAACAAGTCTAGCAAAATGGTACAACTTACAAAAATACATATATTCTGTTCTACAATAACAAATAGAAAGATTACTTTATATAAATATTTCTGTGCTTAATACCAAACTATGCATAAATTAAACAATTCTAAATAATACTTTTTAAGTACATTGCTAAGAGTGCACTGTACTTTAAATTCATGTAAACACTAACCAGTTTCAATTGGTCTACAATTAATTGGTTCAGCACTGTAAACCATTGAATAAATATTTTCATCCAGATTATTTGTGAACTCTTTAAAACAAGCCCTTTGGAATTACGTTTTACACATAATGTCCTAGACAAATCATAGACGCTAGAAGGAATATTCAGCAGGTTAACTTTTACAAGTGTATCATTTCACACAGGAAGGAAACTACGTCTGATCCAATATCATCATTACTTGATGTGGAGTTGTTAATTCAATATTCGGCAGCATAGATTTTAATTATAACAGAAATAAATAGATTGCATCATTGCATTCATCTTTGTTTCATATGTCACAGCCTGAGAGTGGACACCAACAATAGATTCAAATAAGACAAAGGACTGAGCGGACAGTGTCTTGGTTCTGAATTATTAGTAATGGTTGGAGCACTGTTAAATGCAGTGCTTCCACATTCAACCCTACGGGGAATCAAAAAGGAAAGTAAGATTCAGTGGTTTCAATCTTTTTATCATGCTAAATAACATCATGGTTGAGTGATTCTTTCAGCTCTTTTTTCTCTAATTTTTTGGTCTCTGGACTCGAAGACATTGGTGTTTCCTGCTCATGTTGTAGCCAATCCTGTGGGAAATGAAATGGAATGCATGTTAAGTATACTACATCGTCAGAACAGTTTAGCATCCAATCATCATTTATCTAATCCTTTAAAAATCTGGCTGTTTATTTTTGGAGCTATCAGAATTACTTATGTGTCTTGAGATAACAGAACAAGTCATGACATTGTCAATGTCTGACATCTGCCAGCTAGATACCTGCAGTTCTTATTGACTTTGTAAACGGCGTCGGAACTGAACTCCAAATTCTGACTCCTCACGCTGTAATAGCATCATACTTAAATCTGTTCAGCTAATCACTACTCTATTGCAAGAACTCTTGGACAAGTCAGCAATATTGAGATAAAGGAACGGGATTATATTTCATCAGGCAAATAAAAGGAGTGCATATTTTCCTTATTTGTGGAGGCCTTTAGATAGTACTTTAATCAGTTTACTAATTCATCTCTCCTCCAATATAAGCCAATATTTACAAAATGCAAATACATATTGAGAGTACTTTATGGAGAGAACAAATATTGCACTTAGTTCAACTATCACATGGTTGCATAAACACTAGCAATATCTGCAAAACAGGTTTCTGATTTTACCTATAAAAATCTACCTTAAATACATTATTCATGTATTTGTGGGACTAGATATTCTGGTTATTGAGTATATTCTTGTTCAAGCCTGTTACATTTCTGTAACATACTCATTCCTCAATCTGCCTACAGCTATCGGCCCGCTATTATAAACTGTCAGCTCTGCTGCTGGTGACAGAATATATCCTCCCCCCTCTCTCTATTACCCCGTCATGCCTCTGCTCAGTCAGCACTTTCAACCTCTTTTATAATGCTGTTTATGTTGAACATACATTCTGGTATTTGTGTAGTTTTGCATATTTATTCCATATTCATACTTCTAACATTCTTTATTGTTTATAGTTGGTGAATGTTATAACATAGAAACTTACAACACAGTGCAGGCTTTTTGGCCCACAATGTTGTGGAAACCGTTTAATCTACTCCAAGATCAATCTACAATCCATTCCTAGTCAATTGAAGTCTTTCGCTCTTCCCTGTCCCCAGAATAATAATAAACATGCATAATTTGAATTCAGTAATATAAATAGTTGTTAACAACAGCAGAGCACATCCCTGTGGTGATCAGCTTACCTCTCCCAACATGACATCAGGTGTCGCCCTTGTTTTGAGTCTGGATTAAGACATGCTTCCCTTTGCTCGTTTCCTACATTCATTACGACTCTAGAAGAAGAGGAATTGAAATGTTACTTCCACTGCCTTTATATTTTAATCGTGAACTACTGAGAACGACGAACCCATTCAGTTATCTAGACAATTTATTCTCCAATGGTCCGTGAGGCTAGGAAAGCAACAATTGCAAAATTGCTCTGCAGGGGAAGTCAAACTAAATGTGAATTTTCTGCATCATTTGAACTTCTCTCAGAGAGTTTGTATTACTGCTGTGCTCCACTGGCCTTCTCCAGGTCTGGAGCCCTTGAGGTGAAGCTGAAGATACACTCAACATTTAGGAACAGCTTCTTCCCCTCTGCCATCAGATCTCTGAATGGATAATGAACCCATGAACACCATGTCACTAGTTTTGCTCCTTTTATGCACTACTTAGTTAATTCTACATATTTTTATGATAATTTAGAGTAGTTTTGTATTGCAGTGAATTGTTGACATAAAAGAGTAAATTTCATAACATATGTCTGTGACATTAAAACTGATTGTGATTGTTTCTACGTTTTCTATATTCACTGCCAACTAAAGGTGTTTTTTACCTAACACCGTAAAATACAGTAGTTAACTCCTTACAAGTTTCACAAACTATAAAATTCTACCCTCCCTTATTCATGAGGAATCCTTGTCCATTATCTGTATAACTTTACTCACATGATCTGGGTAGACGAACAGTCAGCATCCTTGGGAATTATTAGAAAATCTGTCACATTGAAGAGACGCACCTTATTCACCACATGAAAGCAGAGGCATCTTGGCACAATGTTGGCATTCCCTGCAAAAGAGATTCCACGTGATTTTTTTTATATAATCATTAAAGAAAAGAACAGAGCAGCATTCATCTGCTTTCAATTACAGAGCAGAAACTGACCTGTGGAGAAGTAGGCGCAGGTAAATGCAAGGGCCACTAGAATTGCTATCTGGAATTTGCTGTTCATCTTCTGTTCCTTGTAGGGGATCTACTGCCCTGAACAAAGAAATTGAAAAACACACTTAGCAGAAGTTCCAACTCTCTAGTAACTATAAGTGCTGGATGAATTGCAACATTAATTGAATTCTAGATACAATGGTATGTCTCAATGGTTACTCGGAGCAGTCAGCTATTTTTCAAATTAATTAATTAGCCATAACTAATTGCTACTCCATTGTTGAGTATTAGCAAGATAGCAAGAATGTTTAATGTCATTTCCAGTACACAAGTGTAAAGTACTCTGAATCTGATGCAGCACAAAACAACAGAAAATTTAAAAAATCATAATAAACATAAATACATATGATAGCTTCTACACATAAATTGATTATATGTCCATAAAATGACTACAGGTATAGGCACTAGGTAGTTGTCATGCAGTGAACAATTCCAACAGAAATGGAATAAAACTCAACTTACAGTGGTAGTTTGTCTTGATTGATGTTTAGTTTTCCTTTTCTACTTCTTTCGTGTATTCCTTTATGTCTGAGCCTGCAGCAGTCCCCGGGTGTAATGTGGAACAGACCAGATGCTCTTACTGCTGTGGCTGGCAGTTGTGCTCTGTGCCTGTCTCCACTCTCTGTTCCCTTTTTATACCTCCAGCCATGTCATATGACTTTCCTGTAAAACCACAAATGATGAAATCCGGGAATTTTCTCTTCAGTCTGGCCAATAGTAAAGTCTTTCTGTCTGGACTTAACTCAAGAATCTGTTAGAGAATATAAAATATTCTTTTATACTTGGATTTCTTCGCTCTGCTCTATTTTAACAAGATGTTAATATTCTGAAGGCCTGTTGTTGTTCACAGTAGTTTTGATTTGGGTCTGAGTTCTCCCAATGACACGAGAACAAATACACTGAGTCAGGGATCGAGGATCAACTATTCACCATATACATTTACATGTATTAAGAATTTACTAGGGTGTCTTGGTCAGGGTGTGACATGCAACAAATATAACATTCAATAATCATACAGAATAAGGAACTATATAGAGGTTAAACTACAGATGTGGATGAGAACATCCACAAATGTGTATGTATTAAATCCAAGTTTATGGTCATCTGACTCTAAATATATACAACCAAACAAAACAACATTCCTCCGGACTGCAGTGCACCACAAAACATACATCGCACACAGAAATCACAACAGAATATAACCATACATACGTTAATAAAATACTGTATAATTTAAAAATGCATGTAGTGTGCAGCACAGGTAAACAGTGAACTGCTGGCTGTCCTAGTGATGAGCCCACTGTGGTGGAAGGGTATTCATTAGTCTCACAACCTGAGAGATGAAGCTGTTTCTCAGTCTGACCAATATCACCATGTATTTACGGTGTTAACAGCAGGGGGGGGCAGGGGGGGCAGGCTATTCAGCCATTCCCACTGAATTTTGGCGGAGCAGTTAGTGCTGCTGTCTCTCAGAACCAGGGACCCTAGTTTAATCCTCACCTCGGGTCTTGGCTGTCTGGAGTTCGCTTGTTCTTCCTGTAACTTCCCCCCAAGGATTTGTCCCAGGAGTGTCATCACAAAGGCAGTCTAACAGTGCCTCTACTTTCGTAGAAGTTTCTGCAGATTTAGCATGTCAGGCAGCATCTAAATAGTGAAATAAACATTCAACGTTACAGACCAAGACGCAGACTGGGAGACCACTTTGCTGAAACATCTACGCTCTGTCCACCAGAGAAAGCAGGATCTCCCAGTGGCCACACATTTTAATTCCACATCCCATTCCCATTCCCATTCTGACATGTCTATCCACGGCCTCCTCTACTGTAAAGGTGAAGCCACACTCAGGTTGGAGGAACAACACCTTATATTCCGTCTGGGTAGCCTCCAACCTGATGGCATGAACATCGACTTCTCTAACTTCCGCTAAGGCCCCACCTCCCCCTCGTACCCCATCTGTTACTTATTTTTATGCACACATTCTTTCTCTCACTCTCCTTTTTCTCCCTCTGTCCCTCTGAATATACCTCTTGCCCATCCTCTGGGTCCCCCCCCCCCTTGTCTTTCTTCCCGGACCTCCTGTCCCATGATCCTCTCGTATCCCTTTTGCCTATCACCTGTCCAGCTCTTGGCTCTATCCCTCCCCCTCCTGTCTTCTCCTATCATTTTGGATCTCCCCCTCCCCCTCCAACTTTCAAATCCCTTACTCACTCTTCCTTCAGTTAGTCCTGACGAAGGGTCTCGGCCTGAAACGTCGACTGCACCTCTTCCTACAGATGCTGCCTGGCCTGCTGCGTTCACCAGCAACTTTGATGTGTGTTGCTTGAATTTCCAGCATCTGCAGAATTCCTGTTGTTTGCTTCTAACTCGCCTATTTCTTGCCAGGATATACTCCACTCCCCCCCCCCCCACCACCCCACCTTCTTAATGTGGATTTTACCCCCTTCCTTTCCAGTCTTGATAAAGGGTTTCAGCCCTCAAAACCAGCTGTATATTCCTCTCCATAGATGCAGCCTGACCTGCTGAGTTCCTCCAGCATTTTGTGTGTGTTGCTCAGCTGACAGGCTTATAAAGCAGATGTATAAGATGTGTGCCTTCATTAGTTGAGATACTGAGTTCAAGAGAGTGGTTTCAGATTTATAAAACTCTGGTTAAGCTGCATGTAGGGAGGAGAAGATGGCGGCGCAATGCAGCGTGCACGGCCGTTCCAAGTGAATATGGATATGTGTAACTAGGGGCCATGCATCAATCTGGATTTGATGGAGACAGCCGTGAAGCGCAGAGGAACATCTGGAGAAACTTCTGAAATGCCTGCTTCGCTGCTGCTGCGCGATCGAGAATCTCCAGAGACGAAGGCTCCAAATCCTCGGCTTTGCGTATCACCTGTTGCCGGGGCCGGGGTCGAAATGCTCAGCAGAGATGGTGCTCGGTGCTCGGTATGGAATAGGTGGTTGGAGGCTCAGAGTTTTTAGGATGGACTCGGAGTCGGACTGTGGTCGGATGCTTCCAGGATGCTGCATCGGCAAGTTGGCGGCGCTGGAGGTTTACCGTCTGCGTGAGATGATGGGACTTTCGAGAGACTCTGAGACTTTTACTGTGCCCGTGGTCTGTTCTTATCAAATTACAGTATTGCTTAGCACTGTTGTAACTATATGTTTTAATTATGTGTTTTTTGTTCGTTTTTAAGTCGGTTTGTCATTTTTTCGTGATATCATTCTGGAAAAACATTTTTATCATATCTTAATGCATGCATTACTAAATGACAATTAAAAGGGGACTGCGTGTCCTCATAATCATAATAATAATCATGTAGAATATTGTTTTCAATTCTGGTCAGCTCATTTTAGGAGGGTTGTGGAGGCATTGGGGAGGGTGCAGAAGATGTTCACCAGGGTGCTGCCTGGTTTGGAAGATGTGATCTGAGGAGAGGTGGGACAACCTGGGGCTGCTTTCTGCAGAGTGGCAGCAGCTGTGGGGAGATTTGAAAGAACTTTGAAGGAAGAGATTTGATGACTAGAGTGAGGGTGGGTCCACTCAGGGACAGAGACAGAAGCATGTACATAGAAGTGGAGGAGGTAGAGGAGATCCTTAGTGAAAACTTAGCTTCAGTGTCCTCTGGAAGAGGGTCTTTGATGATTATGAGTTCAGTGTAGAACAGGCTAATGTTGAGGTTATGAAAGAGGTAGTGTTGGAAACATTAGGATAGGTAAGATCTCAAGGCCAGACGGGGTATACCCCAGGTTGCTACAAGAAGTGATGGAAGAGGTTGTTGGGGAATTGACGGTCATCTTTCCATCCTCACCAGCCATGGGAGTAGTGCCGGTGGAATGAAGGGTGGAAAATGTAATTCCTTTGTTGAAGAAAGGTAATAGGGATAACTCTGGGAATTATAGACCGGTGACCCTTATGTCCAAAGGAAAGAATTCTTAATGACAGGACCTAGTTTAATGACAGCAAGGGAGATGAGGCTGAGTACAGGGCTACGGTAGGAAACTTTGTCACATGGTGTGAGCAGAATTATCTGCAGCTTAATGTGAAAAAGACTAAGGAGCTGGTGGTAGACCTGAGGAGAGCTAGGGTACCGGTGACTCCTGTTTCCATCCAGGGGGTCAGTGTGGACATGGTGGAGGATTACAAATACCTGGGGATATGAATCGACAATAAACTGGAATGGTCTAAGAACACTGAGGCTGTCTACAAGATGGGTCAGAGCCGTCTCTATTTCCTGAGGAGACTGAGGTCCTTTAACATCTGCCGGACGATGCTGAGGATGTTCTACAAGTCTGTGGTGGCCAGTGCTATCATGTTTGCTGTTGTGTGCTGGGGCAGCAGGCTGAGGGTAACAGACACCAACAGAATCAACAAACTCATTCGTAAGGCCAGTGATGTTGTAGGGATGGAACTGGACTCTCTGACGGTGGTGTCTGAAAAGAGGATGCTGTCTAAGTTGCATGCCATCTTGGTCAATGTCTCCCATCCACTACATAATGTACTGGTTGGGCACAGGAGTACATTCAGCCAGAGACTCATTCCACCGAGATGCAACACAGAGCGTCATAGGAAGTCATTCCTGCCTGTGGTCATCAAACTTTACAACTCCTCCCTTGGAGGGTCAGACATCCTGAGCCAATAGGCTGGTCCTGGACTTATTTCATAATTTACTGGCATAATTTACATATTACTATTTAATTATTTATGGTGCAACTGTAATGAAAACCAATTTCCCTTGGGATCAATAAAGTATGACTATGACTATGAGCGTTTGGAGAAGCATAGTCTGAGTTGGGCAAGTAAGCTTGTGATGACAGGGCAAGCCTCACAAGCCTGATTGAATTGTTTGCGGAAGTCACAGAGCAGATTGATGAAGCCAGACCAGTGGGTGCTGCGTATATGAATTTTCATAAGATATTTCACAAGGTTCTCCATGATAGGCTCATTCCGAAAGTCAGGGGGCACGGGATCCAGGGAAACATGACTGCGTGGATTCAGAATTGAATTGCCCACAGAAAGCAAATGGTGGTAGTTGATGGAATGTATTCTGCCTGGAGGTAAGAGATTAGTGTGGTTCTTCAGGGATCTGTTCTGGGACCTTGGTCTTTGTCTCATCTTTTTCTCAATCCTAATGAAGGGTCTCAGATCAAAATGTCAATTGTTTACTCTTTTCCATAGATGCTACCTGGCCTGCTGAGTTCCTCCAGCATTTGTGTGTGTTGCTTCATTGAACAACAAACTGTACAAATATAAATAAAAACAAATAAATTACTAGAGCATGAAATAACAAGATAAAGAGTCCTTAAAATGAGACCATTGGTGTGGGAGCATCAGAAGTGGAATGAGTATATTATCCCCTTGTATTCAAGAACCTGATGGTTGAGGGGTAGTATCTTCTTGTATCTGGTGGTGCAAATCTGAGGCACTTGTACCTTCTACCTGAGAGCAGCAGCAAGAAAGGAGCATGGCCTGGGAGATTCCCAGAGACTATAGTTAGTGGAGTTGAAGATCCCTGCACACATCATCATGCTGACCCCAGCCTGCCTACAGTGGGACATTGTGGGCATGTCATCAGTTGCCCTGCTGTGTCTTGGGAAATAGTCTCTGCACTTGAAATCATGGATGATGGCAAAACTGATTATGATAGACCTAGGAGGCAATTGCAAATAAACACCAAGTCACAAGTTAGATGTGATGGCACGTGGTGAGGAAGGAACTCGTAACCATTCACATTGGGAAGAATTATCTACCCGCTGATGTAATGGAAACTGGCGGGTTCCACGTCAGTTTATTATCATCAAGTGAGGAAATAATTGGCAGCTGCTCCTTATCAAACCCATCACTTTGCATCAAATTTCTTGCTTCTCCTATATACTCTCTGTGTAAAGAACATACCCCTCATATCCCACCATACTTTCCTTCACTCACCTTAAAATTCTGTCCTGTCATATTAGCGACTGTAGTTCAATGCTGGATAAATGTCTCTGGCTATCCACTTGATCTGCACCTCTATCAAGTTGCCTCTCGTCCTTTTTTGCTCCAAGGGGAGAAGCCCTAACTCACTTAACCTACTCTCATAAGACATACTCAAATTGTCATATGTGTTCTGGGACGTGTCCTTACTCAGTACATAGAAGTCCCAATGAGAGAGTGTGCAATACTATATCTGCTGTTAAGAAATGAGACAGGGCAGGTGACAGAAGTTTGTGTAGGGGAGCACTTCGCATATAGTGACCACAATGTCATTAGTTTTAAAGTAAATATGGAACAAGATAGGTCTGCCCCACAGGTTGAGATTCTAAATTGGAGAAAAGGCTAATTTTGATGGAATCAGAAGTGATCTGGCAAGTGTGGATTGAGACAGGCTTTTTCCTGGCAAAGGTACACTTGGAAAGTGGGAGGCCTTCAAAAGTGAAATTATGAGAGTACAAAGCTTGAATGTGTCTGTCAGAATAAAAGATAAAGATAACAACTGTATGGATCCTTGGTTTTCAAGAGATATTGAGGCCCTGGTTAAGAGAATAAAGGAGGTGCATGGCAGGTGTAGGCAGGTAGGAACAAAAGAGGGGCTTATGGAGTATAAGAAATGCAAGAGAACACAGAAGAAAGAAATCAGGAAGGCTAAAAGAAGGCATGAAGCTGCTCTAGCAGACAAGCTGAAGGAGAATCCTCAGGGATTCTTCAGATATGTTGAGAGCAAAAGGATTATCAGGGACAAAATTGGTCTTGTAAAGATCAGAATGGTAATCTGTGTGGAGCCAAAACAGATGGGAGAGATTGTAAATGATTTTTTTTTGTATCTGTACTCAGAAGACAGACTCAAAGCCTACAGAAGTGAGGCAAAGCAGCATCAAATTCATGGACCCTGAACAGATTACAGAGGAGGATGTGTTAACTACCCTGAGGCAAATGAGAGTGGACAAATCCCCAGAACTAATAAGCTGTTCCCGCAGACCCTATGGGAGGCAAGTGCAGAGATATCTGGGCCCCAAGCAGGTATATTTAAATCATACTTAGCGACAGAAAGAGGTACCAGAGGATTGGAAGATATTCAGTGCTGTTCTGCTGTTTATGACAGGCTCTGAACATAAACCAGGATGTTATAGGCCAGTGAGTCTGGCATCAGTTGTGGGAATGTTACTTGTAAGCTGTTCTAAAGGACCGGATATACAAGTATTTGGATAGGCATGGACTTATCCATAGGATAATCAGAATGGCTTCATACATAGTAGGTTATGTCTAACTAATCGTATAGCATTTTTCAAGGAAGTTACCAGGAAAGTGGATGAAGGCAAGGTTGTGGATATTGTTTACATGGACTTTAGCAAGACATTTGACAAGGTCCCACATGGGAGACTGGTCAGTATGAGGTAGGAAATTGGTTTGGACATTGGCTTTGTGGGAGAATCCAGAGAGTGGTAGATGGTTGCCTTTCTGACTGGAAACCTTTGACTGGTGGTGTATTGCAGGGACTGGTGCTGAGTCTGTTGCTGTTAGAACATAGAACATAGAATAGTACAGCACAGTACAGGCCCTTCGGCCCACATTGTTGTGCCGACCCTCAAACCCTGCCTCACATATAACACCCCACCTTAAATTCCTCCATATACCTGTCAAGTAGTCTCTTAAACTTCACGAGTGTATCTGCCTCCACCACTGACTCAGGCAGTGTATTCCACACACCAACCACTCTCTGAGTAAAAAACCTTCCTCTAATATCCCCCTTGAACTTCCCACCCCTTACCTTAAAGCCATGTCCTCTTGTATTGAGCAGTGATGCCCTGGAGAAGAGGTGCTGGCTGTCCACTCTATCTATTCCACTTAATATCTTGTATACCTCTATCATCTCCCCTGTCATTCTCCTTCTCTCCAGAGAGTAAAGCCCTAGCTTCCTTGATCTCTGATCATAATCCATACTATCTAAACCAGGCAGCATCCTGATAAAACTCCTCTGTACCCTTTCCAATGCTTCCACATCCTTCCTATAGTGAGGCGACCAGAACTGGACACAGTACTCCAAGTGTGGCCTAACCAGAGTTTTATAGAGCTGCATCTTACCCCACAACTGTTAAACTCTATCCCTCCACTTATGAAAGCTAACACCCCATAAGCTTTCTTAACTACCCTATCTACATGTGAGGCAACTTTCAGGGATCTGTGGACATGTACCCCCAGATCCCTCTGCTCCTCCACACTACCAAGTATCCTGCCATTTACTTTGTACTCTGCCTTGGAGTTTGTCCTTCCAAAGTGTACCACCTCATACTTCTCCGGGTTGAACTCCATCTGCCACTTCTCAGCCCACTTCTGCAACCTATCAATGTCTCTCTGCAATCTTTGACAATCCTCTACGCTATCTACAACACCACCAACCTTTGTGTCATCTGCAAGCTTGCCAACCCACCCTTCTACCCCCATATCCAGGTCGTTAATAAAAATCACGAAAAGTAGAGGTCCCAGAACAGATCCTTGTGGGACACCACTAGTCACAACCCTCCAATCCGAATGTACTCCCTCCACCGTGACCCTCTGCCTTCTGCAGGCACGCCAATTCTGAATCCACCCGGCCAAACTTCCCTGGATCACACGCCTTCTGACTTTCTGAATAAGCCTACCGTGTGGAACCTTGTCAAATGCCTTACTAAAATCCATATAGCTCACAGCCACTGCACTACCCTTATCTATATGCCTGGTCACCTCCTCAAAGAACTCTATCTGGCTTGTCAGACACGATCTGCCCTTCACAAAGCCATGCTGACTGTCCCTGATCAGACCATGATTCTCTAAATGCCCATAGATCCTATCTCTAAGAATCTTTTCCAACAGCTTTCCCACCACAGACGTAAGGCTCACTGGTCTATAATTACCCGGACTCGTTTCTCATCTATATCAATGATCTAGCTGACTCTGCAGTTAACTGGATCAGCTAATTTGCAGATAACACCAAGACTGGATGTGGACAATGAGGAAGGCTATCATGGCTTGCAGAGGTATCTACATCAGCTGGAAAAATGGACTAAAAATGGTGGTTGGAACTTAATGCTGACAAGTGTGAGGTGTTACACTGTAGGACCAACCAGGGTAGGTCTTACTCCGTTAACAGTAGGGCACTGAGGAGTGTGATAGAACAAAGGGATTTAAGAATACAGGTCAGTATTTCATTGAAAATGGTGTCATAGGTAGTTAGGGTCGTAAAGAAAGGTTTTGGCACATTAGCTGTCATAAGTCAATGTTTTGAGTACAGGAGATGGGATGTTATATTGAAGTTGTATGAGACATCGGTGAGGCCTAATTTGGAGTATGGTGTGCAGTTTTTGTCATCTACCTATAGGAAAAATATCAATAAAGTTGAAAAAGTATAGAGAAATTTGGAGGAACTGAGTTAAATGAAATATTGAATAGGTTAGGACTTTATTCATTAGAACATAGAAAACTGAGAGCAGATTTGATGGAGGTATACAAAATCATGGGGGTATAGATAGGGTAAATGGCAGCGGGCTTTCTCCACTGAGCCTGGGTGGGACTATAACCAGGGGTCATGGGTTAAGGGGGAAAGATGAAAATTTTAGGGGGAATGTGAGGGGAAACTTCTTCACTCAGAGGGTTATGAGAGTGTGGAATGAGCTGCCAACACAAGTGGTGCATGCAAGCTCAATTTCAATGTTTAAGTTAAATTTGGATAAGTACATGGATGGTAGGGGTACGGAGGGATATGGTCCTGGTGCAGGTCAATGGGATTAGGTAGTTTAAATAGTTTTGGCATGGATTAGATGGGCCAAAGAGCCTGTTTCTAAGCTATACTTCTCTATGGTTCTATGCTCTCTAATGCAGGCAGCATCGTGATAAATTTCCTCTCCACCCTCTGAAAAATTTTCACATCCTTCCTATAATAAGGTGACCAGAACTGAACACAATACTTGAAGTGTGGTCTAACCAGTTTTATAGAGCTGCAACACTACAGTACTTTGTGGCTCTTGTTCTCACTCCCCCAACGTTGCAGGTGGTTTCGATTAAGGGCCCACTTTCTTTCCTTGCCAGTAGGAGATGTAAAAGATTGAGAAATGTCCTTTGCTTTTGGAAATGCTGAGCAAAGATTTGCATTAAATAGTAACTGGATTAGGGGATTCTCTAATGCCCTAATAGAGGATATTGGCACGTGTCCATGGGTTTGTGGCTCTGTGCAGATGGCCGTACAGTTTCTGTAGGTCACTGTTGTACAACTAAAGTAAATTCCAGAACTGAAGACTCATTGCAGCTGGAGGCACAGGTCACGAGGGCAAGAATGTATTTCAGTCATGTGCTGTCGGCACAGGTCAGGAGAGGAAGAAAGTATTTCATTCATGTGCTGTGGGCACAGGTCACGAGAGGAAGAAAGTATTTCATTCATGTGCTGTGGGCACAGGTCACGAGAGGAAGAAAGTATTTCATTCATGTGCTGTGGGCACAGGTCACGAGAGGAAGAAAGTATTTCATTCATGTTCCGTGTTACTTTGCAAGATAGATGTGCACCTGACTCGAGGGAACAATAGTGAGCTTAGGGCCAGATCTGCCAACAAGTGGAGATGAATCTTCCCACTCTGTAGATCACTTAGTTAGTTTAACTAGTTAACCCATCATGCCAACTAAGGCATAGGCTGCCAGCAGCAGCTCACCAGTCCTCTGTCCTGGGCCAGTCTCTCAGTGTATAGCACATCTTTAAAGATCCGCCTTCTCCCAGGAATGAGGTCTCTGGAGATTCTGTTGGTATTTCTGCGGCTCTGGGTTTGTACGGAATAGGATTGCTAGCCCCAAACCCAGTCCTCCTCCTTTTGACCATCCATGGTGGATTTACTCCATGGGTTAGTTCAAGTTTAAGTTCATGGTGAAAGATATAATTCAAATTCACCTGGGTGGTATCATCAAAGCCAAGTTAAAATGTTGGTTTATTGTGGGGAAAGAAAAATGATAACTGAGTAAACGCTACTTCACAGCACATATTCACAACTGTAACCTCTCTAAAGTTAATGGGCTACAATTTTAGTGGCAAGCTAAAGGAAGCAATGACCCAATAATGTGAAGAAATTCCATGAATAAAATTACGCTTTAATAGAATCATAATTGTAAGTCCATTTATTTACAACTAAAACATTTTCATTGAGTGACGTACTAAATGCTTTAATCTGTTGCACTACTCATTGTAGAACAGTTTTCTTTTCTGCAAGAGATTGCGAGGACTGCTGAGAGAATCATTAGGACTTCTTCCCCCCACACACCACTCCATTCCTGGATATACTGTATACCAGAGCACTGACTTCCCAGAGCCCCCAGCTTTGTCAAGGGCTCCTCCCAGCTGTCCCACAATCTCTTTGATCTCCTACTGTCAGGCAGAAGTTTCTGCAGTGCAAGAGCAAAGACTGTGAGGCAGAGTAACAGCTTCTTCCCCCAGGGCGTGAAACGTCTCAACACCCTACTCCCACTGCATATATGCACATTTTCTTTCTTTCTCTCTCTCTCTTTCACACACACACACACACACCCACACAGTCACACTTTACTGCAACTACTGTACCTGCTTTAAACACTTCGTGTGATCTCCAGAGTTGTGTTTCTTTTGATTTCTGTATCACTTTCATAGCTGCCTTTAAATCACTGTACTGTTTCTTCAATCCCTCCACCTCGGTCTTAGCTACTTGGGCTGCTTCCTCCTGTTTATTTATTCCTCTAACCAACTTTTCACATTGTAACTGAAAATAGTACATCCATACTTCCCTGCATCTATAAATCACTAAGTTTCTTTTTCTAGACCAGGGAAATATGCATCCTATCCCGTCTCTCACTTACCGTTGAGTCCTTCATCATTATAGTCTCCTGTAGGTCCAAACATTATGTAGTGTTACTCAGCCATTATTGTAATCTTTTTATGTACCTGTGTTGACTTAGGGTCAAGTAATACTACTGCTTCTCTTTGACAAATAATAATTTAGTGTGTGGATTGACCCCTTCATGAGTCCCTGGCACTGTCCTTGAACTTTTACTGACTTGAGTTATGCATCCCAGATGCTGGGTTGATCCCTATAAGTGTCTCTGACATGGAACTATCCAATTCGCTTGCTCACCTCTTTCATGTGAACCTTTTCACTGCCCCAGTCACTGTAGCAATTCAGTTTCAGTGCCGAATGCATCGGAACCACAGTGTGTATGTGTGCGTGTGTGTGTGGTGTGTGAGTGTATGTGTGTGTGTTCAAGACCATAGCATAGACTGCAGTGTATAGGGCAATAGAGAAAGAGTAATTCAAGGTCCAACTCTTGAGAGGGAAAATCCCTAGAAATGAAAAGCAACTTACACCAGTGTGCCCAGTCAGACAATCTCAGTAGAACCTACAAGTTCTGACGTGTACCTTTCGCTAGGTCATATAACAAAGAACCAAAGGAAAACAAGTCAAGTCACTTTTTATTGTCATTTCGACCATAACTGCTGGTACAATACACAGTAAAAACAAGACCCATGGTGCTACATGAAACAATACAAAACCTACACTTAACTACGTAAAACAACACAAAAACTACACTAGACTACAGACCTACCCAGGACTGCATAAAGTGCACAAAACAGCGCAGGCATTACAATAAATAATAAACAAGACAATAGGCACAGTAGAGGACAGTAGGTTGGTGTCAGTCCAGGCTCTGGGTATTGAGGAGTCTGATGGCTTGGGGGAAGAAACTGTTACATAGTCTGGTCGTGAGAGCCCGAATATTTCAGTGCCTTTTGCCAGATGGCAGGAGGGAGAAGAGTTTGTATGAGGGGTGCGTGGGGTCCTTCATAATGCTGTTTGCTTTACGGATGCAGTGTGTGGTGTAAATGTCTCTAATGGTGGGAAGAGAGACCCCGATGATCTTCTCAGCTGACCTCACTATCTGCTGCAGGGTCTTGTGATCTGAGATGGTGCAATTTCCAAACCAGGCAGTGATGCAGCTGCTCAGGATGCTCTCAATACAACCACTGTAGAATGTGGTGAGTATTGGGGGTGGGAGATGGACTTTTCCACAGAGTGGATCTGTTCATAAGCATGTTTATTACCTGCAAGGAGAAGCATCTCCATTCCTCTGTGGAAGGCAGGCTGGTTCTGATTAACAACTTACAAAGTCTGTTTTTATACAAGTTTTCAGACTATTGTTTGGCTGTTATCTGTTCTGGGAGTCAGCTCCTCCACTTAACAGTTACAGTACTCAAGACCACAGTGTATATCAACCTCCCTTTAGTTACACAATGAACAATGTTCAGGACATTACATGCCTCCTGCCACATACACACTTAGCCTAAGGCGAAGCACTCTGGGATTATACAGGTTCTATTTTATCACATTACAATATTAAATACATTAAAAAACTCAAACAAGTTTTAAATATATTTCTACACAGTACACATTATCTACAGTATGACAGTACTAGTAGTATTATACCGTTGTTTAATGCTGAATGAGAAAGAATGTGATGCTGAGGCTTTGGTCAGATCACACTTGGAGTATTGTGAGCAGTTTTGGGCCACTTATCTAAGAAAAGATGTGCTGGCATTCGAGAGGGGCCAGAGGAGTTTCATGAGAATGATTTCAGGAATGGAAGGGTTAACGTATGAGGAGCATTGATGGTTCTGGGCCCGTACTCACTAGAGTTTAGAAGAACAAGGGGGAATCTCATTGAAACCTATCAAATGATAGGGTGGATATGGAGAGGATGCTTCCTATAGTGGCTGAGTTGAGGGCCAGATGGCTCAGCCTCAAGCCAGAAGAACGTCCATTTAGAATGGAAATGAAAAGGAATGTCTTTAGCCAGAGAATGGTGGATCTGTGGAACTCATTGCCACAGATGGCTATGGAGGTCAACTCACTGAGTATATTTAAAGTGGAGGTTAGCAGCTTCTTGGTTAGTCATGGTGTCAAAAGCTACGGGGAGAAGACAGAAGACTGAGGTTGAAAGGGAAAATAAATCCACTATGATGGAATGGCAAGGAAGGTCTGAAGGGCCGAGTGACCTAATTTACTCTTACAGTACTGTGCTAAAGTCTTAGGCATATTTCTATAACTAGGGTGCCTTAGACATTTGTACAGTACTGTCATAATTTTATGTATTGCACTGTATTGCTGCCACAAAAACAAAAATGTGAATGATGATAAGCCTAGTCCTGATATGGGTCTCTGTTATTCACTGAGCATGGGAAGGGGCTAGGAGAGGGGAATCATGGTCAGGAAAAGGGGAAGGGAGATGGCAGGGAGCAGAAAGTGCCAGAGAGACATTCTGTAATGGTCAATAAACCAATTGTTTGGAATCAAATGTCCTTGCCTGGTGACTCAAGGCTGGGTGTGTCTGCATCTTCACCACCCCGACCCCTGCCATTCCCTCTCTGCCTTCAAAGTCTTAATCTCTACCCTGATTAAAAAGCAGCTCTTTTCACGCACCCTGGTGTGAATTGTTCTACTATATGTCATATATGCACTTTATCTCAACTTGTACATCTACAGATCTTTTAAACTCTTAATATTATTTTGTTCATATTATTTGATGTGCTGTATGTGATATAGATTACAATGTACTGTTTGGTACATTGATGCTAGAGGAACGTTGTTTCATTTAGCTGTATTATTGTGTACAGTTGAATGAGAATAAACTTGAACTTGAAACAGTTCAAATGTGCCCTACCAGAGTTCAAGAGAATAAAGCAAGACTCTAAATGGGGAAAAGTTTGTGAGTTTTCACCCACTGCCCTCTCTGTAGTCTGTAAGGGCACCAGCGTTGCAGACCTTGGTCCTCATTTGGAAGTTGTGTTGTGCTCTCCTTTCTACAGTCCTGATGTCTGTGGCTGTTGTATACATTCACTGGCCACTTTAGTAGGTACAGTACAGGAGTGGAAACTGCTGTAGACCATCCACTTCAAGGTTTCACATGTTGTTCATTCGGAGATGCTCTTCTGCACAGCAGTGTTGTAACGTGTGGTTATTGGATTTACTGCCGCCTGCCTGCCAGCGTGGACCATTCTGGCATTTCCCTCTGACCTCTCTCATTGACAAGATGTTTCACCAACAAAACTGCTGTTTACTGGATGATTCTTGTTTGTAAACTCTAGAGACTGTTGAGTGTGAAAATCCCAAGAGATCAAAGTTTCTGAGATACTCAAACCACCCCATCTGGCATGAACAATCATTCCACGGTCAACATCACATAAATCACATTTCTTTCCCATTCTGATGTTTGGTCTGAACAACAACTGAACCTTTTGACCATGTCTGCATGCTTTTATACATTGAGTTGCTGCCATTTGATTGGTTGATTAGATATTTGCATTAGCAAACAGGTATACAGGCGTACCTTACTCAGAGAGTGGTAGCTGTGTGGAACGAGCTTCTAGTAGAAGTTGTAGAGGCAGGTTCGATTTTGTCATTTAAAGTAAAATTGGATAGCTATATGGACAGGAAAGGAATGGAGGGTTATGGGCTGAGTGCAGGTTGGTGGGACTAGGTGACAGTAGGCATTCAGCACGGACTAGAAGGACTGAGATGGCCTGTTTCCGTGCTGTAATTATTATATGGTTATATGGTTATAATAAAGTGGCCACTAAGTTTAAACCAGTAATACTCTTTAGATTTTGGGAAAAAGAGGGCTTGCTCATCAATTCAGTTGATGTAGCTTGATTTTCTGTACAAGTTTTTCTTACATTAACCTGTTTCTATGTGGGAGAAACAGGAGAACTATCCATAATTTTAGCTCAGGGTTACAGCATTGCAGGATCCATCTCTTCGCTGTGTGAAATGGTAGAGTTTTACATGCCCAGCTTTGTTCTGTTGCAGCAAAACTTCAAGCAGAAATGAAACTTGGCAGAGAGCTGCAACATCTGCCGAAGCTTCTGTTCAGGCGTATCCCTCTTGAATATCTGCAAGGACCACAGAGCATGACACGTCACTTAATGCTCAAGGCAGTGAAGGAATTGACTTGCCACCCAGACAATCTGACACACTAACCCATCCAAAGATAATTAGTTTTATTGTAGTGTATTTGTGATTCACAATGTGAGTAATTCTGCAAGGAATCCCAATCACATGGTCAATATTCTGACACTCATGTAAAAATATAATTAGGAAGTGTTCACTTTTCAGTTGGTCATGAGGAAAAAATGTCAGAAATGAATAACCAGAGAGCTTCAGTTGTTCTGATTGAGTCAGATGTTGTATCCAGGAACATCCTGACGTGTGTGACTTCCTGGTGCTTGGACCAGATGTTGAACCCAGGAACATCCCGACATGTGATGTTTAGTCCCTCACTGGTGACAAACCACATTAGGAGTAGAATAATTGGACTTATGAAAAGGAAAACTAAGGGGCATTAGTAAGGGTCAAGGGCTATCTAATGACAATTTGGATTAATAGGGGGTCTCTAATGCAGAACAGAACAAAGATATTTCCCGGAAACCTGAGGTAAAATGAGAGAAGAACTCATAATTTCTGAGGAGCAAACATCAACAATGGTCTGTCCTGATCCAACCATGTTGATGTCAAGACAAATAACTTAATCACCACATCTACTTCTCCAGGAAGCTAAAGAAATTTTTCATATCCCCATCATCTCTTACCAATATTTATAAATGTACACAAAAATCATTCTTGTGTGGATGTATCGTGGCTTGGTATGACAACTGCTCTGCACACGAATGCAGGAAACTACAGAGGGTTGTGAACACAGCTCTGCACAACACAAGAACTAGCCTTCCCTCTGCGGGCTCTGTCTATAGACCTTGCTGGTTCAGTAAAGCAGCCAGCATAATCAAAGCCCCTATCCACTCCGAACATTGTCTCTTCCCCCCTCTCTGACTGAGCAGAAAACTGAAAACACATGTCATTAGGCTCAAGGACATTTTCTATTCCATTGTTATCAGACTATTGGACGGACCTCTTGTACAATAAGATTACTCTTGGCCTCACAATCTACTTGTTATGATCTTGCACTTTATGATCCTGCACTGCTGTCTTTTGGTAGCTTTTACATTCTATTCCGCATTGTTATTGTTTTACCTTACTCTAGCTCAATACACTATGTAATAGTCTGACCCATAATGGACATTATACAAGATAAGTGTTTCACTGTTTCTTGGGAGAATAGAAAACCAATTCCAATATTGATAGCCCAGGAAGAGAACCAGATATTTGACGAAAGGTTCTAGTTTTAAAGTTGTGAAATGAGAAGAGTGTATTGGAAAGGTAGCAGTTTAATGAAGGAACATCAGGTAGTCAGACCAAGGTTGGCTGAATTTGAGGATGGGAGCATTATTAAAGAAATGCCAGGTAGTCAGACCAAGGTTAGTTAAACACTAGGACCGGAGCGTTCATGAAGAAACATCAGATAGTCAGACCAAGGCTGGCTGAATTCGAGGATGGGAAATTATCGAAGAAATGCCATATAGAAAGACCAAGGTACAGAAAGGGGTTTCTGTGGCAACAGGCAATGGTGTGTTGCCTCCCTGGTGCCAGGATCCAGGATGTCACGGACCGATTGCAGGGAATCCTCAAGAGTGAAGGTGAACATCCGGAAGTGGCGGTGCATGTCGGCACAAATGACGTGGGGGAAAAAGAGGAAAGACATTCTACAGCGTGCCCTCAGATATCTCGGAAGAAGGCTGAAAAGCAGGACTTCCAGGGTGGTTATCTCCGGTTTGCTTCCAGTTCCCCGTGCTGGAGTGGCCAAGAACAGGGAGATAATGGATCTGAATGTGTGGCTGAGGAACTGGTGCAGGAAGCAAGGATTTACATTCTTGGACCACTGGGGTATGTTTCGGGGTAAGGATAAATTGTACAAGAGGGACGGGTTGCACCTTAATAAGCGGGGCACAAGCATTCTGGCAGGCAGGTTTGCCTCTGCAACACAGGTGTGTTTAAACTAAGTAGTGGAGGGGGGGACGAACTGGAAACTTAAGGATGGAGATAAAGGGAAAGTGAGAATACGAAAAGTTAAGAAAGACAGCAGAATCAACAGAGCAGAAAGCTCAAGAAGGGATCGTACAGTATGGCCAAGTGAAATAGGAATTGATATGGGAGGTGAGGGGAGTAATGAATTAAAAGTATTGTATATGAATGCACGAAGTATAAGAAATAAAGTGGATGAGCTTGAGGCTCAGTTGGAAATTGGTAAGTATGATGTTGTGGGAATAACAGAGACATGGCTTCAAGTGGACAGGGCCTGGGAAATAAATATTCAAGGGTATGCGTCCTATCGAACGGACAGACTGATGGGCAGAGGGGATGGGGTGGCTCTGTTGGTGAGGAATGATATTCAGTCCCTTGCGAGGGGGGACATAGAATCAGGAGACGTAGAGTCAGTATGGATAGAACTGAGAAATTCTAAGGGTAGAAAGACCCTAATGGGAGTTATCTACAGGCCCCCAAACAGTAGTTTGGATGTAGGGTGTAAGTTGAATCAAGAGTTAAAATTGGCATGTTGCAGAGGTAATGCTACAGTTGTTATGGGGGACTTCAACATGCAGGTAGACTGGAGGAATCATGTTGGTACTGGACCCCAAGAAAGGGAGTTTGTGGAGTCCCTCCGAGATGGATTCTTAGAACAGCTTGTACTGGAGCCTACCAGAGAGAACACAATTCTGGATTTAGTGTTGTGCAATGAACTGGATTTGATCAGGGACCTGGAGGTAAAGGAGCCATTAGGAGGTAGTGACCGTAATATGATAAGTTTTAATCTACAATTTGAGAGGGAGAAGGGAAACTCGGAAGTGTCAGTATTACAGTTGAACAAAGGGAACTATGGTGCTATGAGGGAGGAGCCGGCCAAAGTTCAACGGAACAATACCCTAGCAGGGATGACAGTGGAACAGCAATGGCAAGTGTTTCTGGAATAATGCGGAAGGTGCAGGATCAGTTCGTTCCAAAGAGGAAGAAAGATCCTAAGGGGAGTAAGGGGAGGCCGTGGCTGACAAGGGAAGTAATGGACAGTATAAGTAATGGACAGCAAAGATGAGTGGGAAGCCGGAGGATTGGGAAACTTTTAAAGAGCAACAGAAGATAACTAAAAAGGCAATAGACAGAGAAAAAATGAGGTACGAAGATAAACTAGCCAAGAATATAAAGGAGGATAGTAAAAAGCTCCTTTAGGTATGTGAAAAGGAAAAAAATAGTTAAGACCAAAATTGGGCCCTTGAAGACAAAAGCGGGTGAATTTATTATGGGGAACAAGGAAATGGCAGACGAGTTGAACAGGTACTTTGGATCTGTCTTCACTAGGGAAGACACAAACAATCTCCCAGATGTAATAGTGGCCAAAGGACCTAGAGTAATGGATGAATTGAAGGAAATTTATATTAGGCAGGAAATGGTGTTGGATAGGCTGTTGGGTCTGAAGGCTGATAAGTCCCCGGGACCTGATGGTCTGCATCCCAGGGTACTTAAGGAGATGGCTTTAGAAATCGTGGACGCATTGGTAATCATTTTCCAATGTTCTATAGATTCAGGATCAGTTCCTGTGGATTGGAGGGTGGCTAATGTTGTCCCTCTCTTCAAGAAGGGAGGAAGAGAGAAAACAGGGAATTATAGACCAGTTAGCCTGACGTCGGTGGTGGGAAAGATGCTGGAGTCAATTATAAAAGATGAAATTATGACACATCTGGATAGCAGTAACAGGATTGGTCCGAGTCAGCATGGATTTACGAAGGGGAAATCGTGCTTGACTAATCTTCTGGAATTTTTTGAGGATGTAACTATGAAAATAGACAAGGGAGAGCCAGTGGATGTAGTGTACCTGGACTTTCAGAAAGCCTTTGATAAAGTCCCACATGGGCGATTAGTGGGCAAAATTAGGGCACATGGTATTGGGGGCAGAGTACTGACATGGATTGAAAATTGGCTGGCTGACAGAAAACAAAGAGTAGCGATTAATGGGTTCCTTTTGGAATGGCAGGCAGTGACTAGTGGGGTACCGCAGGGTTCAGTGCTGGGACCGCAGCTGTTTACAATATATATTTATGATTTAGATGAGGAAATTAAAAGTAACATGAGCAAATTTGCCGATGACACAAAGCTGGGTGGCAGTGTGAAATGTGAGAAGGATGTTAAGAGAATGCAGGGTGACTTGGACAGGCTGGGTGAGTGGGCAGATGCACTTTAATGTGGATAAATGTGAGGTTATCCACTTTGGTGGTAAGAACGGGAAGGCAGATTATTATCTAAATGGAGTCAAGTTAGGAATAGGGGAAGCACAACAAGATCTAGGTGTTCTTGTACATCAGTCACTGAAAGCAAGCATGCAAGTACAGCAGACAGTGAAGAAAGCTAATGGCATGCTGGCTTTCATAACAAGGGGAATTAAGTATAAGAGCAAAGGGGTCCTTCTGCAGCTGTACAGGACCCTGGTGAGACCACACCTGGAGTACTGTGTGCAATTTTGGTCTCCAAATTTGAGGAAGGACATTCTTGCTATTGAGGGAGTGCAGCGTAGGTTCACAAGGTTAATTCCCGGGATGGCGGGACTGTCATATGTCGAAAGATTGGAGCGACTGGGCTTGTATACTCTGGAATTTAGAAGGCTGAGAGGGGATCTTATTGAAACACATAAGATTATTAAGGGATTGGACATGCTAGAGGCAGGAAACATGTTCCCGCTGATGGGTGAGTCCGGAACCAGAGGCCACAGTTTAAGAATAAGGGGTCGGCCATTTAGAACGGAGTTGAGGAAAAACTTTTTCACCCAGAGAGTGGTGGATATATGGAATGCTCTGCTCCAGAAGACTGTGGAGGCCAAGTCTCTGGATGCTTTCAAGAAAGAGATAGATAGAGCTCTTAAAGATAGCGGAATCAAAGGTTATGGGGATAAGGCAGGAACTGGATACTGATTGTGGATGGTCAGCCATGATCACAGTGAATGGCGGTGCTGGCTCGAAGACTGAATGGCCTACTCCTGCACCTATTGTCTATTGTCTATTGATGAGATCACAGATGATGAAGGGAGAATGAGAACTTGGAATAGGGTCAAAAATGGAGCACTGAGTGAGAACAAATGGTTTTCTGGACTAGAGGAAGTGCAGAGATTGGAAAGAGCAGCTCAGGCAGATGGATGGTTTTAATTTTCTAATTCTCTTTGGTTAACAAGATGAGAAAATCGCCTACATTCCCTATAGCTCTATCTAACATTTGTGGAGTGATGTAACAAAGAACATTCACGCACACTACAGGCCCATCAGCCCACAATGTTGTGCAGATCTTTCAACCAACCAAAGCTCAATTTAACCTTTCCCTCCTACACGGCCCTCCATTTCTCTATCATCCATGTGCCTTCCTAAGAGTCTCTTAAATGTTTCTAATGTACCTGCCTCTACCTCCACCCCTGGCAGGGCATTCCATGCTCCCACTACTCTCTGCATAAAAATCCTACCTCTCACATCCTCACTGTACTTTCCTCCAATAACCATAAAATAATGCCCCCTCATGTCAGCAATTTCCACCCTGGGAAAAAGCCTCTGGCTGTCCATTTGATCTCTGCCTCTTATTTTGTACACCTTGATCAAGTCACCACTCATCCCCCTTTGCCCCAAAGAGCAAAGCCCAAGCCCGCTCAACCTATCTTCCTAAGATTTGCTCTCTTGTCCAGGCAGCATCCTGGTAAACCTCCTTTGCATCCTCACTAAAGCTTCCACATCCTTCATCCTTCCTACACTGAGGTGATCAGAATTGAATGCAATGTTCCAAATATGGTCTAACTAAGTTTTATAGAGCCGCAGCATTACCTTGCCTTACCGACAGATCAAAGTAATTGGAAAATGCCTGCTACATTTAATACTCTTCATGTCTGTTTGATGAGGTTGGGTTCAGGGTTCTAGTTCAGTACACTTTGTACTCTCCATGATACTTGACTGCTCAACTGCCCATGATTGTGTGGCTAGTCATAGCTTAAACACCATCTGTAGATTTGCTGATGATACAACCATTGTTGGTAGAATCTCAAATGGAAATGAAAGGGTGTACAGGAGCAGGATATACCAACTAATAGAGTGGTTATAAGTCAAAAGAGCTGATTGTAGACTTCAGGAAGGGTAAGACGAAGGAACACATACCAATCCTCATAGAGGGATCAGAAGTGGAGAGAGTGAGCAGTTTGAAGTTCCTGGGTGTCAAGATCTCTGAGGACCTAACCTGGTCCCAGCATATTGATGCAGCTAT
This sequence comes from Mobula hypostoma, assembly GCF_963921235.1. Lineage (NCBI taxonomy): Eukaryota > Metazoa > Chordata > Chondrichthyes > Myliobatiformes > Myliobatidae > Mobula > Mobula hypostoma. Next base: position 2,674,990 of record NC_086114.1, on the reverse strand, counting down.
AAAGAAGGCAAGACAGCGACTGTACTTCATTAGGAGTTTGAAGAGATTTGGTATGTCAACAAAAGCTTCTATAGATGTACTGTGGAGAGCATTCTGACAGGCTGCATCACTGTCTGGTATGGCGGGGTGGGGCTACTGCACAGGACCGAAAGAAGTTGCAAAGGATTGTAAATTTAGTCAGCTCCATCTTGGGTACCAGCTTACAAAGTACCCAGGACATCTTCAAGGAGCAGTGTCTCAGAAAGGCGTCCATTATTAAGGACCCCCAGCACCCAGGACATGCCCTTTTCTCACTGTTACCATCAGGCAGGAGGTACAGAAGCCTGAAGGCACACACTCAACGATTCAGGAACAGCTTCTTCCCCCACTGCCATCCAATTCCTAAATGGACATCGAATCCGTAAGCACTATCTCACTTTTTTAAATGTATATTATTTCTGTTTTTGCACAATTTTTAATCTATTCAATATACATATGCTGTAATTGATTTATTATTTATTTATTTTTACTTTTTTTTTCCTTCTATCTTATGTATTGCATTAAACCGCTGCTGCTAAGTTAACAAATTTCACGACACATGCCAGTGATAATAAAGCTGATTCTGATTCTGATTCAACAATCCCGGCACAGATCTGAGGACCTCCTGCTCCCACATATCCATCCAGGCAATGAGGTATAATTTGGGAACTGCGATGTACAACCATTGGGATAGTTTTTTTTCACAAACCTCATCTCCAGAAAAATTGGGATATTTTCCAAAATGCAATAAAAACAAAAATCTGTGATATGTTAATTCACGTGAACCTTTATTTAACTGACAGAAGTACAAAGAAAAGATTTTCAATAGTTTTACTGACCAACTTAATTGTATTTTGTAAACATACACAAATTTAGAATTTGATGGCTGCAACACACTCAACAAAAGTTGGGACAGAGACATGTTTACCATTGTGTTACATCACCTTTCCTTTTAATAACACTTTTTAATCGTTTTGGAACTGAGGATACTAATTGTAGTAGATATGCAATTGGAAATTTTGTCCATTCTTGCTTGATATAAGACTTCAGCTGCTCAACAGTCCGTGGTCTCCGTTGTCTGATTCTCCTCTTCATGATGCGCCATACATTTTCAATAGAAGATAGATCTGGACTGGCAGCAGGCCAGTCAAGCACACGCGCTCTGTGTCTACAAAGCCACGCTATTGTGGCCCGTGCAGAATGCCCCTCAGCTATGTGGAGAACTTCGCCATGTATTCAACCTGAGCCTGAGGCTTTGGAGGGTTCCTGTGCTGTGGAAGACGCCTTGCCTCGTCCCTGTACCGAAGATGCCGCGCCCCAGTGGCCTCAATGACTACAGACCGGTGGCATTGACCTCCCACATCATGAAGACCCTGGAGAGACTTGTTCTGGAGCTGCTCCGGCCTATGGTCAGGCCACACTTAGATCCCCTCCAGTTCGCCTACCAGCCCCGACTAGGAGTTGAGGATGCCATCATCTACCTGCTGAACCGTGTCTAAGCCCACCTGGACAAGCCAGCGAGCACGGTGAGGGTCATGTCTTTTGACTTCTCCAGTGCGTTCAACACCATCCGCCCTGCTCTGCTGGGGGAGAAGCTGGCAGCGATGCAAGTGGATGCTTCCCTGGTATCATGGATTCTTGGTTACTTGACTGGTAGACCACAGTACGTGTGCTTGCAACACTGTGTGTCCGACAGAGTGATCAGCAGCACTGGGGCTCCACAGGGGACTGTCTTGTCTCCCTTTCTCTTCACCATTTACACCTCGGACATCAACTACTGCACAGAGTCTTGTCATCTTCAGAAGTTTTCGGATGACTCTGCCATAGTTGGATGCATCAGCAAGGGAGATGAGGCTGAGTACAGGGCTACGGTAGGAAACTTTGTCACATGGTGTGAGCAGAATTATCTGCAGCTTAATATGAAAAAGACTAAGGAGCTGGTGGTAGACCTGAGGAGAGCTAAGGTGCCGGTGACCCCTGTTTCCATCCAGGGGGTCAGTGTGGACATGGTGGAGGATTACAAATACCTGGGGATACAAATTGACAATAAACTGGATTGGTCAAAGAACACTGAGGCTGTCTACAAGAAGGGTCAGAGCTGTCTCTATTTCCTGAGGAGACTGAGGTCCTTTAACATCTGCCGGACGATGCTGAGGATGTTCTATGAGTCTGTGGTGGCCAGTGCTATCATGTTTGCTGTTGTGTGCTGGGGCAGCAGGCTGAGGGTAACAGACACTAACAGAATCAACAAACTCATTCGTAAGGCCAGTGATGTTGTGGGGATGGAACTGGACTCTCTGACAGTGGTGTCTGAAAAGAGGATGCTGTCTAAGTTGCATGTCATCTTGGACAATGTCTCCCATCCACTACATAATGTACTGGTTGGGCACAGGAGTACATTCAGCCAGAGACTCATTCTTCCGAGATGCAGCACAGAGCGTCATAGGAAGTCATTCCTGCCTGTGGCCATCAAACTTTACAACTCCTCCCTGGGAGGGTCAGACACCTTGAACCGATAGGCTGGTCCTGGACTTATTTCATAATTTACAGGCATAATTTACATATTACTATTTAACTATTTATGGTTCTATTACTATTTATTATTTATGGTGCAACTGTAACGAAAACCAATTTCCCCCCGGGATCAATAAAGTATGACTATGACTAGGAATATGTATGTATTCTTTGTCATTGAGCTGCTAAACTGTGTTTCATTGCTCCACAACAATGACAATAAAGATATTCTTCTTCTTACTATGACTATGACTATGTGGTCTGGCATTGTCCTGCTGAAATAAGCATAGACGTCCCGGGAAGAGACGTCGCCTTGATGGCAACATATGTCTCTCTGAAATCCTAATATTGCCTCAGAGTCAATGGTACCTTCACATTCATGCAACTCACCCATGCCGTGGGCACTGATGCACCCCCATACCATCACAGAGGCTGGCTTTTGCACCTTTCGCTGATAACAATCTGGATGGTCGTTTCCATCTTTGGCACGGAGAACTCAACACCCGTTTTTTCCGAAAACTAGCTGAAGTGTGGACTCATCTGACCACAGCACATGGTTCCACAGTCTTTCGGTCCATCTGAGATGAGCTTGGGCCCAGAGAACTCGCCGGCGTTTTTGCATAGAGTTGATGTATGGTTTCCTCCTTGCGTAATACAGTTTCAAGTTGCATTTCTGGATGCAGCGACGGACTGTGTTGAGTGACAATGATTTTCCAAAGTACTCCCGAGCCCAGGTGGCTATAATTGTCACAGTAGCATGACGGTTTCTTAGGCAGTGCCGCCTGAGGGCTCGAAGATTAAGCGCATTCAACAGTGGTTTCCGACCTTGCCCTTTACGCACTGAGGTGTCTCTGAATTCTCTGAATCTTTTCACAATATTATGTACTGTAGATGTTGAAAGACCTAAATTCTCTGCAATCTTGCGTTGAGAAATGTTCCTTTTGAACTGACTAGCAATCCTCTGACGAATTTTGGCACAAAGGGGTGAGCCACAACCCATCCTTGCTTGCAAAGACTGAGCCTTTGATGGACGCTACTTTTATACCCAGTCATGATACCTCACCTGCTACCAATTAGCCTGCTTAATGTGGAGTCTTCCAAACTGGTGTTACTTGAATATTCTGTGCACTTTTCAATCTTATTTTAACTCTGTCCCAACTTTTGTTGAGTGTGTTGCAGCCATCAAATTCTAAATTTGTATATATTTACAAAATACAATTAAGTTGGTCAGTAAAACTATTGAAAATCTTTTCTTTGTACTTTTGTCAGTTAAATAAAGGTTCACGTGAATTAACATATCACAGATTTTTGTTTTTATTGCATTTTGGAAAATATCCCGACTTTTCTGGAAATGGGGTTTGTAGATTATGAGGACACGCTCTTTTATTGTCATTTAGTAATGCATACATTAAGAAATGATACAATGTTCCTCCAGAATGATATCACTGAAACACAAGACAAACCAAGACTAAAAAACTGACAAAAACCACATAATTATAACATATAATTACAACAGTGCAAAGCAATACCGTAATTTGATAAAGAACAGACCATGGGCACGGTAAAAAAAAAGTCTCAAAGTCTCTCGAAAGTCCCATCATCTCACACAGATGGTAGAAGGAAAGAAAAAAACTCTCCCTGCCATGAGCTTCTAGCACCGCAAACTTGCCGATGCAGCACCCGACCACAGCCGACTCTTGAGTCTGTCCAAAAACTTCGAGCCTCCAACCAGCCCTCCGACACCGAGCACCATCTCTGCCGAGCGCTTCGACCCCGGCCCCGGCAACAGGCAATACGCAAAGCCGAGGATTTGGGGCCTTCCCCTCCGGAGATTCTTGATCGCACAGTAGCAGTGGCAGCGAAGCAGGCATTTCAGAAGTTTCTCCAGATGTTCCTCTGTGCTTCTTACGGCTGCCACATCAAATCAGGATTGGGCACGGTACCTACTTACAAATACGATATCATTTCAGAGCGGCCACGCGCGCTGCGTCGCTCCGCCATCTTCTCCTCCCCTCTGATTAGTGTATGTTGCTGGGTTCAGAACTGAAGGCCCCCATTGTCCTTAGTTATCTTGCCAGCTGAAAGTGGAGTCCCTTGGATGGCGGTAACACTGGTCTGACTTACTGCCTTTGACCAGAAGAAGAAAGAGTCTCAGTAGGGTTCTGGGGATGGTTGGAAGCTGGAATGTGCTGCCTGAGGAGTAGTGAAGCCAGACACTTTCATATTAATGTGTCAGCATTAGCAGCTGAATTGCCAAGATGTTGTAGGCTACAGATCAGATTCTGATGGAAGGGGTTAAAGCAGGTAGATATTTGATGGCTGGGATGGATGTGGTGGGCTGAGGGGCACATTTCTGTGTTGAGGAGATGTGGAGAGTATCAATGTGTGAAAAGCGTTGGTTTGTCTGGACTGAGACTCCAGTACAACTATCACAGCAGTCTGGTTGCCTCCAACTTGATGGCACGAATAAAGATTTCAGTAACTTCTGGTAATTCTCCCCATTCCACTTCTTTCTTTTTCCCCTCTCAGCTCTTCTCTTCTCCTCACCACACCATCTCCTCCCTCAAGTTTCCTTCCTCCTTCCTTTCCTCCCATGGTCCACTCACCTGGTCTCATTTATCACCTGCCAGCTTGTTCTCCTTCCCCACCCCCAGCCTTCTTCCCCCTTCCTTTCCGTCCCGATGAATGGTTTCAGCCTGAAGCATTGACTGCTTATTCCTCTGCAAAGATGCTGCCTGAACTGCTGAATTCCACCAGCATTTTGTGTGTGTTGCTCAAAAGAAATAAGTCTATCCTTTTCATCAAATTTTAAGAAAAATTGTTTATTTATTAAGGAACTCTTAGAGTCTAAAACAAGGCACTTAGCTGATGTGAGAGCTGTAATGCACAGCTGTTATTCAGAAAATGTTTCATGTTAAATTAAACACTGTAGACAATATAGTTATTTATTTAAGACAATTTATCATAGAAACATAGAAAACCTACAGCACAATACAGGCCCTTCAGTCCACAAAGCTGTGCCGAACATGTACTTACTTAGAAATTACATAGAGTTACCCATAGCCCTCTATTTTTCTAAGCTCCATGTACCTGTCCAGGAGTCTCTTAAAAGACCCTATTGTATTCGCTTCCACCATTGTGGCCAGCAGCCCATTCCACGCACTCATCACTCTCTGCGTAAAAGACTTATCTCTGACATCTCCTCTGTACCTACTTCCAAGCACCTTAAAGCTGTGCCCTCTCGTGCTAGCTATTTCAACCCTGGGAAAATGCCTCTGACTATCCACACGATCAATGCCTCTTATCATCTTATACACCTCTATCAGGGCACCTCTCATCCTCCATCGCTCCAAGGAAAAAAGCCCGAGTTCACTCAACCTGTTCTTATAAGACATGCTCGCAATCCAGGCAACATCCTTGTAAAACGCCTTTGCACCCTTTTGATGGTTTCCACATCCTTCCTGTAGTGAGGCGCCCAGAACTGATCACAGTATTCCAAGTGGGGTCTGACCAGGGTCCTATATAGCTGCAACCTTACCTCTCGGCTCCTAATCTCAATCCTACAATTGATGAAGGCCAATGCACCGTATGCTTTCTTAACCACAGAGTCAAACTGCACAGCAGCCTTGAGTGTCCTGTGGACTCGGTCCCCATGATCCCTCTGATCCTCCACGCTGCCAAGAGTCTTACCATTAATACTATATTCTGTCATCATATTTGACCAACCATAATGAAACACCTCACACTTATCTAGGTTGAACTCCATCTGCCCACTTCTCAGCCCAGTTTTGCATCCTATCAATGTCCCGCTGTAAACTCCGACAGCCCTCCACACTATCCACAACAACCCCAACCTTTGTGTCATCAGCAAATTTTCTAATCCATTCCTCCACTTCCTCATCCAGGTCATTTATAAAAATCACAAAGAGTAGAGGTCTTATAGAGTTATAGAGAAGTACAGGCCGCTTGGCCCATCTAGTTCGTGCTGAACCATTTAAACTGCCAACTCCCATCAATCTGTACCGGGACCATAACCTTACATACCCCTACTATCCATGTATTTATCCAAACTTTGCTTAAGCATTGAAGTCAAGCTCGCATGGTCCACTTGCACTGGCAGTTCATTTCTCATTCTCATGACCCTCTGAGTGAAGAAGTTTCCCCATTTGTTCACCTAAACTTTTCACCTTTCATCCTTAACCCATAACATCTAGTTTTAGTCCCAACCAACTTCAGTGGGAAAAAACCTGCTTGCAGTTACCTTATGTATAACCCTCATAATTTAGTAAACCTCTATCAAATCTCCTCTTAGTCTTCTACGTTCTAAGGAATGGAGTCCTAACCTGTTCAATCTTTCCTTATAACTCAGGTCTTCCAGACCTGGCAACATCCTTGTAAATTTTCCTTGTGTTCTTCTATGTTTTATAAGCAGAACAATTTTAATTTTCTTTATTACTTCTCTAAAGGTCACCTGTCAGTGTTTCTGGGGTTTCTATCTGAAAGTTAACTCTGTTCTGAACTCCATGCTGATCTTCAAGAGGACCAATTTTGTCCTATGCTATCCTTTTGCTCTTAACATAGTTATAGAAGCCCACTGGATTCTCTTCAACTTGACCATTCTCTAGACCATGATGATCTTGTCTTCTGCCTAGTCAAGCTACCTGCATTCAACTAAGAGAGAGGGAGAGAGAGAAAGAGAGATATTTGCCAAGTACAGAAACTTCTGACTGCTGATCCGCTGTTCACGATATTAGATTTTCTCCCTTGACACTGGCTAAGAATCAGCTTGTCCACTGGGCTGCAAAGCCTCAGCACCCCGGAGCAGTGCTCCTCTTCTGAGCTACCAAAACATGGCCGGTCAGTGAGCCCTGGGAGTGGATACCTTCACCGTAAAGAACTGCAGTTTGAATGCACGGACAGAACACCATCCACTTGAAAAGGCAAAAAAAGAGACATTTAAATTAAGCTGTGTCTGCAGATGAGCTCAAAGAAGTTGCCATTTAGCACCATCATAGCTGTTACTCAATCAGTGCCTGATTAACGGTCGTTTTGGGTGCTGCGAGTGTGGATGCGAAGAAGACGTGTGAAAACTATATGTCAATCAATTGCTTAGGAAGGCCAGTAACAAGTGCATTGCAGTAATCTAATCTATTCAATATAAAGGTAGGAATTCATTTTTCAGTATCGTTATGTGACAGAAACAAATGTACCTTTGCAATATTTCTGAAATATCGACAGGATAAATCCAAGCAGGCTTTTTCCCCTCAGGTTGGATGAGAATAGAATAAGAAGCCATAGGTTAGGGTAAAAGGTGAAATACTTCAGAAGTATCTGAGGGGACTTCTTCACTCAGGGGGTTGTCAGAGTGTGGAACAAGCTGACAGCTAAAGTAGTAGACATTTGGTTGTGGAACATTTCAGAGAAGTTTGAATGGGTACATGAATGGGAGGTATTTGAGGGGCTATATTTGGGTGCAAGTGACAAGATCATCATGGTCCAGATGGGCTGAAATATATGTTTCTGAGCTGTACTGCTTGATAGCTAATCAATCAATTTTGGAGCCTAATTTTCTTTATTACTTCTGTAAAGCAACTGTCTTGGTGTTTCTGGAAATTGTATCTCTTAAGTTATCTCTGTTCTGAATTCCATGATAATCTTCGAGGACCAATTTTGTCCCATACTATACTTTTGCTCCTAACATAGTTATAGAAGCCCTTGGGATTCTCCTCACCTTGTCTGCTAGAGCAACCTCGTATCCCCCTTTAGCCCCGATGATAACTTTCTTAAGTGTTCTGTTCCATTTCTTACACATCTCAATTGCTTCATTTGATCCTAACTGCCTAGGCCTTATATATACAGTACCTCCTTCTTTTTCTTAGCTAGGGCTTCAGTGTCCCTTGATAAATAAGATTCCATAAATTTGTCAGTCTTGCCTTTATTCTAACAGGAACATACAGATTCAGTACTCTCAATAGTCCACTTCTGAAGGTCTGAACTTACCAAGTACATCTTTGCAGGAAACAGCCTGTCCCAGTTCACACTTGCCAGATCTTTTCTGATGCATTTCTGATGGCCTTTCTCCAAATTAGAATCTTAACCTGAGGATCAGACCCATCCTTCTCCATAATTATCTTGAAACTAATAGAATTATAATCACTAGATCCAAAGTGTTCCCCTGTGCACACTTCTGTCACCTGCCCTGTCGTGTTCCCGAATAAGAGATCTAGTATCACACTCTCTCTAGGTGGGACTCTATATTTTGATAAAGAAAACTTACCTGAGCACATTTGACAAACTCTATCCCATCTAGTTCTTTTACAGTATGGGAGTCCCAGTCAATATGTGGGGAATTAAAATGAAATACTATCACAACCTTATGTTTTTTTGCAATAGTCTGTGATTTCTCTACAAATTTGCTCCTCTAAATCCTTCTGGCTATTAAAAGGTCCATCATATAATCCCATCATCTTTTTTTTAATTCCTCATTTCTATCCATATTGCCTCAGAAGATGAGTCCTTCAGTATATCCACTATAAGCAATATAAAAGCAAGGATGTAATGTTGAGCCAATATGGGCGCTGGAGAGGCCACACCTTGAGAATTGTAAGCTGTTTTGGGGCCCCTTATCAAAGAAAGGATGTGCTGACATTGGAGAGGGTTCAAAAGAGATTCACAAAATTAATTCTAGGATTGAAAAGTTTGTCATAAGAGTTATGTTTGATAGCTCTGGACTTCGACTCACTGGAATTCAAAAGATGAGAGGTGACCTCATTGAAACTTATCAAATGTTCAAAGGCCTTGACAGAGTAGATGTGGAGAGGAGGTTTCCTATGTTAGGGGAGTCCAAGACCAGAGGACACAACCTCAGAGTAGAGGGACATGTATTTAGTATGGAGAAGAGGAGGAATTTCTTTAGCCAGAGAGTGATGAATCTGTGGAATTCATTGCCGCAGGCCACTGTGGAGGCTAGAACATTGGGTATACATAAGGCAGAGTTTGATAGATTCTTGATTAGTCAAGGCGCGAAGCGATACAGGAGAATGGGAGGAGTTTAGGGCAGAGAGGGAAAATGGATCATCCTTGATGAAATGGCAGAGCAGACTCGAGGGGCTAAATGGCATTATTCTGCTCCTATATCTTATGATCATTGCAAACAATTTCCCTGATGAGTAATACCATGTTAATACTTCCCCTTTTAATACTTCCTCCTCGATCATGTCTGAAGCAACAGATCGTACTGTGAAGTCTTTGTTGAGGTGGCAGGGACCAGCAACAATTTTTTTGGCTGAATGTAATATATGGCCTAATCCACTTACTTTTAAAATCAGCTCATGAAAACCATGAGTATTTGGACTGAATTTTGTTTTGTCATTGCTACAAAACTAGAATTCAAACCAGTCAGAGTGCCATTCTTGGAGAAATCATCTTCCTCTCCTATTGTCTTCATACCTCCAAATCAGCCCTGTTAAACATAAAGGAAGTGAGTCATTTCATATCAATGTGTTACTGAAAAGTAAGTCATCTTACTGAGGCCAAAATTAGATAATTTCGTGAAATAAGGGAAGCCTGTCCCAGCAGAAGTGTTGCATAGTGTTATCAGTATCTGTGGTCAGGAGGGTGAGGTTCATCCCCATTCAGTTCCTCTATCGATATCCAGAAGTACCACACATAACTTATAAAGAAAGCCATTAGCTGTAATGGTGACATAGGATTGTTGGGAATATCAGGTTTTTATGGACTGAAGTTATCAAAACAGTTAACCAAAGAGATTACCCTAACATTGTATTAAAGTGAATTACTCAACAGTGACGTAGATATATTTATTTATTTGTTTGTTTGTTTATTTATTTATTTAGAGATATGGACAGTAACAGGCCCTTCTATCCCAATTTGCCTGTGCTACCCCATTGCACCCATGTGACCTAGTAACTTATTAACCTGAATGTCTTTAGAGCATTTCAGCAGAAGTGGGACATGGAAGTAGGCAGGAGGATTATCAGAGCTGTGGAAGTTGTGTTAAGTCAAGTGTTAACATAATATCCAGGCAAGGATAGAGTGCAGACAGCCCTGGCAAGAAAGGTCTTTGAAAAGCACTGTCGGCATGCTTCTGGAGATCCAAGGCACGCACAACCCTAAGGGACAATTGTTTTACAGACTTCAAAGTATCATCTTGTAGTTTCGATTGACTTTTAACCATTCACTTGTATTTTGAATGGTGATTGTTGTTGTAAATAAGGATTTCAAGCATACACAGTTTACCAAATGATCAACGAAGCTGTAGTGGAGTGTGTATAAAGCTTCAAATTCCTTGGTGTCCACATTTCCAAGGATCTCACTTGGTCCCTGAACTCCTCCATCCTGATCAAAAAGGCACAATAGTGCCTTTATTTCCTGCGGAGCATCAAGAAAGCTCACCTCTGTCCCAGGATACTGACGGACTTTTACCGCTGTACCATTGAGAGCATACTCACCAACTGCATCTCAGTGTGGTATGGCAATTATCTCATATCGGACCGCATAGCACTCCAGCATGTGGTGAAAACTGCCCAGCAGATTATCGGCACCCAATTGCCCACCATTGAGAACATCTACCATAAACGCTGCCTGGGCAGGGCGAAAAGCATCATCAAGGATGCATCTCACCCTAACCATGGACTTTTTACTCTCCTCCCATCCGGTAGGCGCTACAGGAGCCTCCGCTCCCGCATCACCGGGCACAGGAAGAGCTTCTTCCCTGAGGCTGTGACACTGCTGAACCTCTCCTCACTGCGCTAAGCAGTATTGCACCTATATTGTACTGTCTCAGTACTTTTATATTTGTGTGCTGTAGCACTTACTTTTTATTCGCAGTTATTTTGTAAATAACACTATTCTCTGCATTTCTGGTTAGATGCTAAATGCATTTCATGGGCTTTGTATCTGTACTCAGCACAGAGACAATAAAATTGAATCTAATCTACTCTAATCTAATCTAATCCGCAACTGCTAGTCAATTATGTATAAAGATAACATTTCTCTGTTCAGACTTCAAACTGCAGTTGCAGCAGTGTGTACTGTCTACTTGGCGTGTACTGCACTGCAACAACACACCAAAGTTCCTGAGGCAGCACCTTCCAGACCCATGGCCACTGCTCTGTAGAAGGATGAGAACGGCAGATACCTGGGAACACCACCACATGGAAATCCTCCTCCAAATCACTCACCATCCTGACTTGGAAACATATCTCTGTTCCTTCATTGTCACTGGGTCAAAATGATGGAATCCCTTCCCTAACAGCACTGTGGGTGTACCTACACCTCAGGGACTGCAGTGGTTCAAGAAGGCAGCTCATCACCACCTCCCCAAGGGCAACTAGGGATGGGCAATAAATGCTGGCTTAGCTGGTGACACATACATCTAGTAAATGAATAAATAAAAATTTTTAAAATAAAACAAAGCTTCAGAACAATGTTGGTGACAGGGGCCATGCAGTTCTCCTCATATACAAGTAAAATAAAGTATGGTTGAGGAATGAGTGAGTTTCAGAATCCAGATAATCAGCAATGACAGAGCACATCCCTCAGTTTTTTTCTGTCCATAAGTTCCTTGTTTAAATTAATTCCTGACTGAATTCAGTCATCCTTCCTTTCGGGAGTCTGCAGTATTCTTTTCTTTACTGTAGGCAGGTGTCTATTACCCATCCGTAACTGGACCAGCGTCTTAAACTGCTGAGGCCCCGGTGCTGAATACTGCCAAGGAGGGAATTCCAGGATCCAGAGCCAGTGACTGGGAGGGGAGCCTGCAGGAGGTGTATTCCCTCGCTTCTGCTCCACCTTTCGCTTGTTTGGTGATGAAGTTTGCAGGTTTGGGAGATGCTGTTGGAACAGCCGGAGTGAGCGACTGCAGTGCATTGTGTAGATGGTGCTCACTGAAACCACCGTGTTTCAGTGGGAATAAGCATTCCGACCAACACATTATTAGTGTAGAGTAGCAGTTAGCATAACGCTTTATAGCATCAGTCACCAAGGATTGGTTCCCACCACTGTCTGTAAGCAGTTTGTAAGCTCTCCATGTGACTGTGAGAGTCCAAAGTTCAAAGTAAATTTATTATCAAAGAACATATATGTCACCATATATTATGCTGAGATGTATTTTCTTGTGGGCAATTCAGAATAATACAAAGAAACACAATAGAATCAAATAAAGACCACACCCAACAGGACTGACAAACAACCATTGTGCAAGGACAACAAACTGAAAGTACAAAAGGAAGTAAAATAATGTTAATATTAAATAAATAAGCATAGATATCGAGAACATGAGATGAAGAGTCTTTGAAAGTGAGTCCATTAGTTGTGAGGACAGTTCAGAGTTGGGGTGAGTGAAGTTATCCTGTCTAGTTCATGAGCCTGATGGTTCAGGGGTAATAAATGTTCCTGATCTGGCCGTGCGAGTCCTGAGAGTCCTGTCCCTTCTTCCTAATGGCAGCAACAAGAAGAGAGCGTGGCCTGGATGCTGAGAGTTCTCAATGATGGATGCTGCTTTCTTGTGGCAATGCTGAATGTAGCTGTGCTCAGTGGAAGGGAAGGCTTTACCTGTGATGGACTGGACCATATCTACTACTTGTTGTCGGCTTTTCCATTCCAGGGCATCGCTGCTTCCATACCAGGCTATGACGCATCAACATACTCTACACCACACATGTAAAGAATTTAAATTTAAATATTACGTATAAATATTTATTTGGCAATACAGCACCTGGTATGCCCTTGAGCCACACCGCCCCAGAAACCCTGATTAACATTAATCTAGTCACAGGACTCTTTACAACGCACATTAACGTATGTTTTTGGACTGGGGAGGAAACTGGAACACCTGGGAAAAACCCTTGCGTTCCTTACAGAATGGTGTCAGTATCGAACTCCGAAATCCGGAACACCCCAAGCTTTGATGGCATCAGGTCATGGTCCGGCCTGTAAAGTCCATGTTCCGGATCACAGTCCGGTCCATTGTTCCTTGTTCCGGGGTTTCTGGTTTTCCCCAGTTTCTGTTATGGGCACATGTTTCTCGTTTTGGGGCTGAGACATAAATACCTCTGCAAACCAGGGATTCCTTGCTGGACTGTCCTGTTCCCCTCCCTGTCTTTTCACCCTCGCCTGACTCTCTGCCTGCTGACCCAGCCTGGATACCCCGCCTGTATCACTGGAGTTTTACCGCCGGAGCAAGACTGGAGCCTGGTTAGGTCAAGATAGAGGAATGGTCTTTCGTTGTGTGGAATTGTCTCTCTGTGTCCATGCCTTCGCTAGGTAGGTCTGGCCATTTGCCGCTACCTAGTGTTGGGAACTATCTCTGTGTCCATGCCTTCGCTAGGTGGGTCTGGTCATTTGCTACCACCTAGTGTTGGAATCTGTCTCTTCATGTTCAGTGTTCTGTGTATGAGTCCCGGCCCTACGTCCTGTTCCCAAGGAGGGGTCCCGGCTCTGTGTCATGTGTATGAGTCCCAGCCCTACGTTCTGTTCCTAAGGAGGGGTCCCGGCTCTGTGTTCCATGCTCCTGTCTCTTCTAGTCCAAGGCTCCGCGCTTCTGAAGGCCCTCATCCAGCCCATGCCTAGTCCAGTCCTATCTGAGTCCTGTCCATGTGCCTTTACCTGTCCTTGTATCTTGCCCTACCCAGGAGTTCCTCACCCAAGCCATGTCCTGTTCCTCACCCAAGCCTGTAGCCTGGTCTTATCCTCGCCTAGTTCTGGAGTCTGAGCCCGAGTCGAGTCCCAGGTTCTGGGTCCTTGCACAGTCTTTGGCTTGGAGTCCATACTCAAGCCTCAAAGTACCCAAGACCCAAGACCCCAGCCTCAAGCCTCAAGACCAAGACCCCAAGCTCAAGCCTCAAGACCCCAAGCCTGTCTCCAAGCTCCACCCTCCAGTCCTGCAGTCATGTCATGTCCTTGCCTGGTTCTAGGGCCCGAGCCCGAGGCAAGACCCAGGTTCTGGGTCCTTGTCCAGTCTCAGGCTCGGGGTCCAAGCCCAGGCTCCTAGTTCCTAGTTCCTTGTCCGGTTTCCCTGTTTCTTGTCCAGGTCCCGCATCCTAGTCCGGTTCCTAGTACTTCAGTGTCTGTGTCTTGCATTTGGGTCCACTCCCAGCACCCCCCATTGTGACACATCATGCTTACCGCTACGCTGACGTGCCAACTTTTTGTACTCTTGTTGAAAAGTACACTCTCCACCAGACATCTATAGAAGCTGTCAAAGTTTCAGATGTCATGCCAAATCTTTGTAAACTTCTAAGTAAGTAGAGGTGATGCTGTGCATTCATCGTAATCGCACTTGTGTGCTGGGCCCAGGACAGATCCTCTGAAATAACAGCGAAGAATTCAAATTTGCAGACCCTCTCCACCTCTGATCACCTGATGGCTCATGGACCTGCCATTTCTTTCTCCTGAACTCAATAATCAGCTCTTTGTTTTTGCTGACATTGAGTTAGAGGTTATTGTGGCACCACTCCGCCTCGTTCATTACCACCCTTGATTCGGTCAGCAGCTGTGGTGTTATCACTGGAGCAGTTATTTAACCACAGAGCCATGACTGCACTACGCAGAGCTGGTGTTTGAAATAACGGATGATTTATTAAAAACTGCTGCACACCAGGAAACCAGTCAGAGCTAATCTCCCCCAGCATGAATCTAGTAGAACTTTGACATTCTCCATCGGTGAGATTACCTTTAAAACTACACGTCAATAGTTAAGTAATGGACTGGGTCCTGATTACAGGATAAAATGAGTGTCCACAGGTCTAACGCTTAATCTGCTTGTCCTTTACAACAATGAATGCATGCTATAACACAGTCAGTTCCTGAAACTCAGGTGCTGTTGCTGCTGCATTCCATGTCTCTACTTCTAGGCTTTGTCTGTGGTTCCCTGTTACCACATTAGCACAATCCACATCCCTGTTTACCAGTTACTAGCCTTCATTATTCTTTCCCCTACAACAGTTTCTTCCAGGTGCTCCTATTTCCTCCTGCATCCGGAAGACGTACAGGTTAGGGTTAGTAAGTTCTGGGAATGTTATGTTGTCAGTAAGAGCATGGCAACACTTGCAGGCTGCCATAAGCACATCTTTGGACCGTGTTGGTCGTTGATGCAAACGTCGCATTTCACTGTTTGTTTCAATGTACATGTGACATATACAGTACATATATTTCACATATTTATACAACTGCTTCTTTTATCATAATACTGTCAGTAACATTATGCTGTTTTACATAAACATGCACCCCACACTTTATGTCAACCTGTCACTTTTTTTTGCGTGTTGCTGCGTGCGTGTGTGTGCCTGCGTCCGTGATGATGTCTTTTTCATGGCCTTTACCAGGCGCGGAGCGAGACAGAGAGACTGTGTGGCCCGTCACTCCTCACACAGACATTTTCGCAGTATTCTTCCCTTTTATTTTACAAGGTCGAGTTGTGATCTCGACACTCAACCCAGCACGGATGGAAAGCGTACTCGGGAGCCCAGCCCGGGAACCGCTCCCAGGTCCAGCACCGATGTCATTGCGCCACCAGCCGGCCCAACCTGTCGCTCTTCAGGGACTTGTGCTATGTGTGACTATATATATTGGGCTTTGCACATTGACCCTACAGGAAGGATGTTTCATTTAGCTGTATACATGTGTATGGATGAATGACGATAAATTTGAACTTGAACTTTTGAACATTGAAAGGCCTCAAAAGAGTGGATGTGGAGAGGATCTTTCCTATGGTGGAGAATTCTTGGACCAGAGGTCATAGCCTCAGAATAGAGAGACATCCATTTAAAACTGAGATGAGGACAAATTTCTTTAACCAGATGGTGGTGAGCCTGTGGAATTTGTTGCCACAGATGGCTGTGGATGCCAAGTTATTGGGTGCATTTAAAGCGGAGGTTGATAGTTTATTGATTGGTCACAGTGTCAAAGGGGAGAAGGCAGGAGAATGGGCTTGACAGAAATAATGATGGAATGGCAGATTGAATCAATGGGCCAAATGGCCTAAATCTGCTCCTGAGTCTTACAGTCTGATGTCTGATTGTCTAAGGTAATCTTTAGCTTGTTCTTTAGGGTCATTAACAGCGTGCTAATCCAGCAAGCTGCTTGGTCCTGGATCGTGTTGAACCTATTGAAAACATTTGGAGCTGCCGGCAAGTGAAAAGTTATTCCGTCAGTCTCCTGGGTTGTGCCTGGTAGTTGGTGAGAAGGCTCGAGGTTGACAGGCTCTGACTTGCATTGATGCCTCAGTTTTGTGATCAGTGTGAATCAATTTCTTTGAGAATCCAAAGTGGATGGATATGCAGGTTTGATGTGTCAGGTCCAATTGTGGAGTTGGCTGAACCTCACACGGTGGCTAACTATATCACTTCAAATCTCAGCTGGCTCATCTGGGATTTCCATAAGGGATAGGAGCAGAATTAACCATTCAGCCTATCGAGTCTGCTTAGTCCGGATGTGTGGCAGGGTGTGAGCACACACTTCTCCGGAGGCAGCCTTTACCGGGCAGTGAGCAGTTCCCGAGGCACAGATTCTAGTCCCTTCCTTCTTCAGCTCTTTGCCTCTTCTACCTGACCTCTCTTAGCATCTCACATTATTCCCTTCAATCCCCACAGCCACCTAACTTCCCCCCCCCATCCCCACATAGATTTCTCTATCACCTCCAGCTTGTGCTCTCCCTCCCATCTTATTCTAGTTCCTGCACCTTCCATTCCAGTCTCGATGAAGTCCCTCAGCCCAAAACGTCAGCTGGTGATTTCCCTCCACAGATGCCTACTGACCTGTGGAATACCTCCAGCATTTTGTGTGTGTTACTCTGGATTTCCAGCATCTGCAGAATCTTTTATGTTTATGATTTGCTACTTAACTGCAAAGCCTCTTCGAGGTATGTCTACTCTGAAGAAGTTTAAATCTTCTCTTCGATGGGAGTTCAGTGAGACTGTCTCTGAGTGCTTCACAACC